>NW_011367525.1:226355-238686 GCF_000735185.1 Notothenia coriiceps | reverse complement strand
TGTGTGTGTGTGTGTGTGTGTGTGTGTGTGTGTGTGTGTGTGTGTGTGTGTGTGTGTGTGTGTGTGTGTGTGTGTGTGTGTGTGTGTGTGTGTGTTTGTGTGTCTGTGTCTGTGTGTGAGAGAGAGAGAAGACGTAGTCGTGTGTGTGTGTGTGTGTGTGTGTGTGTGTGTGTGTTTGTGTGTGAGGCGGTGAAGTGGTGTGTGTGTGTGTGTGTGTGTGTGAGAGAGAGAGAGTGTGATTAAAATAGCCCAATTGCTTTTACAATAAATAAACATTGAATGTGTTTAATTGAATAGGAAAGGGGTTTAACGTTAGTGGCAGGTTTTGTGTGAGAGAGAATAAATAAGACAGCCCAATATTTAAAAAAATATATATTCTTTTTCGCAACTTTCCGCATATTTCGCAACTTCCCGCAATTGCACCGCATAAAATCACATAAAAACCCTGCATGTTTAATCACATAATCAAGGATTTTTGCCCGCGTTTTTCTGGAGGGTCTAATTAATAAACAATGAACCATGGTACTCTGGAGAAAAGTATAAGCTTGGAGAAGTCGTTATTTTATTTAATCTGACTTTGTATGATTAAAAGCAACACGATCATCGACCCGACGGTTGTTGTGAGCGCCGTTGGGGAGCAAATCAGCGATGTAAACGGTGACGTCATGACGCAGCAGCGGCTGCACCAGTCGGGCTCTGGGTGGTGTAAACAGAGCGGGAGCAGAAAAGGGAAACCGGAGCTGAACCAGAAAAGCTCTAGCTCGGAGCTAGAAAGGGAAAAGCGCTGGTGTGAAAGCCGCAACTGTGACTCACACTCTCTCTCTACGGTCTATGGGGAAGGGGAAGAGATATAGATATTGTATTATGTAATTGAACATACGTGTAGACACTGACTTAACATGTTACAAATCATAACAAATAACAAGCTTAATGGAATCAAAATGTGGATAAGTGTGGAAAACAGCAATCTACAATGTTGTAGTTATTTGCTAGCAAATGTTACAATAAATGCCAGTCCCTAATCTATTTCTCTCTCTTTAGTCTTCTTAAAGTATGTCAAAAAGCTCTCCATCTGGAATACCACAGCTTAGTTAACAAAGTCTGTCTTGAAAACATACATAGTAGTTAGCTAAGAATTTGCATAATAAAACCGAGCATCATTGTTATATATTGCTTTTATGGAGCGGATCGTCAGCTTGAGCAGCTGTCAACTCAACATTGTAAATAACCAGCCAAAAACGATCGTCGGTTCATCTTGTTTTTGACTTGAGAATAGTTTGGGCAGCTTGAGAGCGTGAAATCGAGAGTGAAAGCGTGTGTCACACGCCAGAAGCTTGAGTGTTGGCAACCCTGGTGTAGCAATCCAGTCTCACGGCATTTCGTGTTATAGTCATGACATTTAATCTAGTCTTGGAAGGCCGGAAGCTGTGGGGTTCATAAAAACATCTTCTTACTCAATATCAAGCCACGATTATTGTTTATTGACTTTTTTTGCCGTCCGTGAGGAAAAGAATGGGAGTCCTCAGAATACTGAAATCTGTATTTTTTAAATCTTTTTTTCCTTCTTATTTGTTATTCTTTTCTAAATAACACACTGTTATTTACTCAACAAAAACACACAATTATACTTGTTTTTATTTATTTGTTTCATTCAATAATCTCGGCCGTTTTTGCTGTCCGTCAGTGTAACGACGAGGCGCCGTTACTAGAGCTCACGTGGACATGTGGATATAATCATTGTACTGTATAGGGTTTATTGACACAGTATTGGCACATGATTTAAACAACACACTTTATTAATGGATAGATATGTTTATTGACAATTGATTGAATTGCATTGTTGTGTGGGTGAGTGTCGTGCGGCGCGGACGCCGGGCCGTTCCTGCTCGCCGTTCGCCTGAGTAAAGAAATGGATACGGTTTAAAATGCGTATATTCATACATTGCTAACAGCAGGCACGTGCACACATAGACATCAAAGTGGGCTTGAGCCCCTGCCCTTTTTCTTCCTCCCGAGAAAGTGCCCTTTTTTTCCCCTTTTATTTTTTTTAAATAAATGAATATATCTACTGCTGTTTGCGCACAGTTTCCCTTTCCAAAAATATATTGATTGAAAACAAAATAAAAAGATCAGGTCAGGAGATTAGACTGTGAAGTTCCGATGCTCTCTACCCTCCCTCCATGTCTCCTGCACAGTGGTGCGGACAGTCATCGGCAGTCACTTCAGACAGACAGGTATAGCAGCACCTCCCACTTTACTGTTCCATGTCATGCCGGCTTTTCTTGGCTTGTTTTAAGGTGAGTGGTGATGAACAAATGACTAAGTTGCGAGTTTACAGCTAATTAGCCAAAAGACAAAAACAAATAGTTAACTAAGGTAGGCTACTAGCTAATGGATAAGTTAGCTCAAGGTTTAGCTAAGGCAATTTATCATGTGCACACAGGCTAATGTAGCCTACTGTACTTAAGGGGAGACACTTAAAGTGAATACAGTAAAATGTGTATCTAGTAACGTCATCACAATCGCCACATTGATATGCAAATTAGGTGTTAACTATAGGCCTAATTAAAATGCGCTAATTTGCATGCAGTTACTGAGGCATTGCAGGTGAAAAGGATGAAACTAAAAACAAAACAAAAAAACACCTCACAACTTCCCCAGATAGTTACTGACGTTAAAGTGGACCTATCATGCAAAATGCACTTTTGTACGTCTTTTATACATGAATATGTGTCCCCGGTGTTCCAGGGAACTCACCAAGTGTCAGAAAACACAACCCTCTCTATTTTCCTCCATACCCAAATCTCTTAAAAAAACTAGGGGCTGCAACGGATCTGATATCAATCAATCAATCAATGTTTATTTATATAGCCCAATATCACAAATGTTACATTTGTCTCAGTGGACTTCACAGTTTGTACAGAATATCAGTAAGACAATACGACACCCTCTGTCCTTAGACCCTCACATCGTACAAGGAAACACTTCCAAATGTAATTTATGTATATAGTGCTGTATACTGTACATATGTATTTATACGTTTTGTTCTATGTAATCACAAAAATGTTTACATAAGTATTCTTTATTATACACTAGTTCTCTTATTCCAAAAAGTTTTTTATGTCACTGAGCTGACCCTTTCTTTTGTTCAATACATTTCATTGTACCTTCTACTCTGTGTTGACCTACATAGGATGTACAAAGTAAAACTGAAACTTTTGGCTTCACCTGCACACACAAATACACACACTGCAACACAGAAACAAATATAGCCCACGTCTACCTGCTTGGCCATGCCTGGTCATCCTGTGGATGGTGAACAGAGAGGGATTAGGGGCCTGCTGAAACTTTTCAAAATGCCAACCTTGTCCGGAGCAAGGGCTGTAAATACCACCCAAATGTCAGCAGGAGACCCCACAAGTCAAACTAAATTGGCTTCTACATGCACAAACACTACCTCATGTCTGCCTCATGTTTGTGAGAGCGTCTTTAAAAATACATACATTCCACGCTTTGACACTTCAGGTTGGATTGCTTTACTTGTGAGCCAGTAAAAATCGTATTCATTCACTCACTATAAGCCCCAACACGGCTCAGTTTACAACAGACATGGCGGAAATCACAGGGGGGATTATGTTTGTCAATATGAGAGGTCATACGGTCTTCTTCTCTGGATAAATGTAACCGCGAACGCCAAGTCAAATGTACACACAACTCTATCGCTATATGTTAGCTGCCTACAGTATAACCATGTCAGAATGAAATTCAAACATATTTTCTGGTCTGACAAACCGAAAAAAATGTCAAGCACACAGAAACACTCAAAATAAGTTTGTAACACAGAAACAACACCAGTGTTTACTTAAAAAAAGGAAGGACATTGTAGGGAAAGCCATGTACGTTTTATTAGCAATTGCTTCAGAAAGGCATATTTACTGGTGCAATATAACCAAAGACAGGTTGGATTGCAATGTGTATATTAGAAGAGTCCACTCCACACTAGTCCCCTTCTCATTCAAATCCATCCAAATGTTGGCCTTTAGCCAGAGTAGGTCCTAGGGGCAGCATGCCAGCCAGGGTAAGACAGATGTCCCCCTCCCCAGCCACGTGCTCCAGCTCTTCCTGGGGTTCTTCCAACACCAGGTGGGACATATAATCCCTCCAGAATATTCTGGATCACAAATGTAGATATGTAATTCTGTTCACTGCTCACTCTCTGGCCGCTTCTGTCCAAAAGCATGGAGGATAGCGAACCACAACCTTGGTTGAGCCCAATGACCAATTCCACATGCTTTTTGCTGACAATAAAAATCAGATATGTTGACATTTCTAGACAACTGGGGGGTATACTACGAAGCAGGATTTTCGCTTAGCCGGCTAACTTCAGGGAAAACTCGGGGTTCCCGGTCCTACGAAGCTGGTTCTCTTTTTAGCAGGCTAGATCTCCATGGTAACTGATTCTGTGCGGCTAACCTGCCCCGGAGCAGATTAGGTTGCAGGCTAAGAGCTCAACTCAGTGAAAGCACTGCCTGCTGACCAATCAGAGCTCAGTGTGCGGAGTTTAAAGCGATCAAGTCATATTACAGGAGAAAGGAAATACAGAAAAGCTTGCCGTTGCAGGAAAGACGGCCGGCAAAAATCACTGACTGTGTGAACGTGAACATTAATAGATATATATATATATAATATCACCCCCCATCTTCAGAACAATCTGACTATTATAACATTAGCGTTAAGAAAGCTTACTTATATATCTGCCACAACATAAGTAACCGGATCAGAGTAACAGTACAGTCCGCGGCATATCACATCATGTATCATATATTTCCTTATCTGAGTAAGCTGAGCCGTATCTGGCCGTGCAACACTCACAGTGTCACATACTGTATGCAGAAGTATTATTTTAAGCAAAACATTAAGTTGACGAAACAATCGAGACAAATGTAATTAAAGTCAGATCCACTCGTGTCTTAGACGGGGCAGTGATATCATAAACCTGTTAATGTACGCATTCAAACACTTTTTCTTTTACCAGCTGTATTCACCTTGCTGGTGCAGCTATGTGGCTTTTATCCTGGATACAGTGTTTAAGTCATGGATGTTTAAAGTTTAACTTCTTCATTATGTCTAATATTATAGTTGACTTTTCATTCAGGAAGTATGACGCTGCGCTGTCAGTACGCTTCTCCATGTTTGTGATTGGTCGAATGCTCCAAATACCACCCCTTTCATGTGAACGCGCACCTAACTAGATAGGGCACGGCTGGCTTGAGCGATCCACTTGATAACACGCGTCGTAGTACCGTTTAGCGAGAGAGCGTATGTTTTGGATTAGGCCAACCAGCTAACTCAAACATATCCAGGTTAGGTTGAACCAGCTTCGTAGTACAGGCCTCAGGTATCATGAAGTTAATTGTGTTGTTTTTAACTGAGCATGTTCACGTCGTGTTTCCTTTTAAATGATAAGCCAATTGCATGGAGCATCATCTGAACCATGAGTGGGGTACTTAATATATTATGAGCTGAAGTGGTAATACCCACTAGGAAATTGGGTTAATGCTGCAGCTGAATATGATATTCAGCTAGGCAAAAGATAAAACATAATCACACTGTAGAATGAAATAAGGAGCTTAGCCTTACTTTAATATTTAAATGGTTTCCAAATATAAAGGATATGGCTATAAATGATGAGGAATTATAATATAAGCTATTTAAGGGATCTGAAAAGGTTGTTAACAGGTTTTGATCTGATTCCCTGAGGTTAAACCTCTCTGCACCAGGTGGGCCGTACATAGCAATATTTCACTCAAAAGTTACATGAATTTAAATATACTATAATGTCACATTTACTCAAATTTTCCCAAACGGGAATACATTTCTCGGATTAATCCGACATCACAGGAATGAAGCACCCATGGCCCTTTCTCACAGTGTTAACGAAACGCCTTGTTCAGTCCGATCTGCTTCAAGATTAATTGAGTTCTTCCTTTTAACATGCTCCACCCTTCCACCATATTTTATAAACATTAACGAAGTTTTCCGTTATTCAGACAAACCAAGTCAAAAACATCACAAAAACTCTTAATAGACCACCGCACGCAATAACTATTTGCAATCAAACACTGAGACCAGTTTTCTCGTATGCCCGCGCATTGCCACACAGTGGCTGACTTCCACTGCCGCAAACCCCCGACTGCTTCTGTCATTAAAGCTGCCATGAGTTGCATGGCTGGCTGCAGGAGGTGTGGTGATCCATCAGTGGAATGCCAGAGCTCCGCCATTAGAAAACCATCTGAAAAAAACAGCGTTTCATTGGCACTACAAGTCTGGAGAGGGCAAGTCAGAGGGAGGGAGAGAAAGAGGAGAGGGCCCTGTGTGCAAGGCAGTTTGGGGTGATTGATATGAGCCATTACAGATAACATGGGCGAGGTGGGCAGAAAGCTGCTCACCGTTTTATTTTTGGTCATTTGTTCAGACAAAAGCTTGGCCAGACCCACAGTAAACAGGGGTTGGGCATGTGTGTCAGGGAGAAAATGAAAGTGTTTAAGAGAGGAACTCATGGCCAACGCATCAGTAAAGGGACATAAACACACAGGCAATCCATAGAGACATGCATGCACCCACACATACAGACAGTCCTATTTTGCTGTCAAAGAACATCAATCAATCACACGAAAGGTAACATGCCATCTGACAATACAGCTTAGGTTAGTGGGGATTTGATGAAGAGCAAAATGGATTTGATAGATGAAGTGCAATCTAGCTTAACTAAATTAGTATAAATTGCCAGTATACTTGAACAAATTCTAAGAAAACATCTGTCTGTATTGGCCAAGTATCGCTATAATCACTGACTATAAGAGTAGAATTTTTAGAACCAACAGTAAGCAAGTTAGTTATCTCATGATACATGTACTACGGAGTTGGCAACAATATAGCATTCAAGAAACTTTTGCAAAACATCTGTCAACTGCCAACTTCCAAAAAGAACACTTATCCTGCATTAAACCCCTGCAACATGATGTTCAAATTGTAGAAAATGTATGCCAAGCACCATAGTGTGGAAGAAGG
This sequence comes from Notothenia coriiceps, assembly GCF_000735185.1. Lineage (NCBI taxonomy): Eukaryota > Metazoa > Chordata > Actinopteri > Perciformes > Nototheniidae > Notothenia > Notothenia coriiceps. The sequence continues at coordinate 231,615 of NW_011367525.1, read as the reverse complement.
AAGCATCTCTGTTTAATGGATCCTAGAAGCTAATGTATCACTGCATGGAGGCCAATTCAATTAAAGTGCTTCACTATTAGATTTACACTACTCGCCTGGGACCACAGCGCCGTATAGAAAACTACCAGACGTACAGAGCAGCCCCACAAAGACAACCCTTCACAATACGCAAATGTAATGGGAAATAAAAGCGAGGGTGGTAGTCGATCCCAATTCCTGGATGGTATCAACAAAACAGTTGGTCCTGAATGTACAGTATATTACATCATGTTTGATTTACGATATCCGACTAAACATTAAAAAGGTTGAAATCGATAGATGGTCACTAAGAGGCCGTGTAATATAATTACATTTTACTGGTATTGAGTCATGTCCCACCCGTCATATGTCTTGAGTGGTTTGACCATCTCTCTCTGACAGAAGAGTATGACTGTAGTGGCAAATGTGTCACACATGTATCTTATCAAATTAAAGGAATCCTGCCTAAATGTTTCCAGTAAATACAGCCGGTTGGGTCATGTATTTACTTTATTTGAACCTGATATGATTAAGTCGCTTAAGAAGAGTTGTACATCAAATGTCCTGATGTTATGCAGGACCGTAGCAGCTTTCATCTAAAAAATATACCAGTATAACACTTAAGTTATAATAAAATGAAATCTTGTTTAGTCAAATTGCCATGACTGATTTATTGCCTTGCACAAGCGGCACTCTATTGCCTTTGCAACAGTAAAATTAACAGTAACGGCTTGTTTGAAATTATAATTTGCTTGCCGCTTCATTTACCTCCTCTTAGACCACAGTCATCATACTCGTACACTATATCAGTACTAGGCGGTGTCTTATTGCAGATGAGTGACTGTAGACTTTTTGCTGTCGTGTGTTGCTGATCACATTCCTGATGAACTAGGAGTAAATCTTGAAACCAATTGCAAATAAGGTTTGGTTTGGATCTCAAGTGTATCACTCAGTGCCTTACCTGAGGAGAGGCTGGAAGATGACAGTGATGTTCCTCGCTCCCGGTTTGCACACAAACTTCATTTCTCCCCCTTCAATCAGGTTGTCATCAGCACCACCTAGAACACAGGAGAAAGACTTCGCTTAATTTAACATGACAAATCAGGCATGGCAATATCGCAGCAGGGGTGCTTGAACTAGTATGTGCCAATCAAATGTAAGATCACATTTGCATTTTGATGGTTGAATATGTGCTTCCAATCAATCATCACAATTCTGTCTGTTTTAAGAAAAAAAATCCCAACTTATGCCAAGAGTGCTGCTCTGCAGATGACCCTGAACTCGGAACTACATATGATGTACCCTCAAAATCAACATAAGTTTTCAAAATCTTATATTATTCAGAAACATTTCAAAATAATTAAATATCTAATCAGTACAGGAGTAGAACTTCAGCCCTAATAAATCATTCAATCGGTGCAGCTCTCCATCACAAATCTAAATTTCTCCCACATGCTCACACTCCTCCATGCCCCTGCGTCACTGTGTGGGTGAACCCCACAGCTAACAGGGTTAATCAGAAAATCATTGCCATGTAACATGCTCAGAGAGGGGGAAGGGGGGAGTTAGAGGGGAGGGGGCAGCAGACAGGGGAAGAGGGGAGATCATAGGGGAGAGAGTGAACACCAAAGCTCATTACCTCCACTCATCCTGAAGTAATCAATATAATTGATGGAGGAGAAATTGCGGCTCATTGTCAATACAGCTAACTGCAAAGGAAAATGATTGTCTGTCTGTGTGCGTGTGTGCGTGTGTGTGTGTGTGTGTGTCCGTGTCCGTGTGTGTGTCCGTGTGTGTGTGTCCGTGTGTGTGTGTGTGTGTGTTCTGTGTGTGTGTGTGTAAAGGTTTTAAAATAATACTATGCATGACTGGGAGTGCACGTTACTTATATGTTTATAGTGTTTGAAAGAAAAGTTGTTGAATAGGAATAGGGGATTGAGGCCAGTGGGTAGAATTTCTGCCTTTATCCAGTTAAGAAAACGTTTTTTATTAGGATTTCTCAATATAAGGTTTATGTTTAAGTCCCACAGCAGTAACATACACCCACATTTGGACAGGCAATGCAATAGATAACTTTCTTGCTTCCAAACCAAGGGATTCTGGTACAATGCACAAGCTCTTGCATGGGAAACCTTTAGGAAATAGCCTGTTACTTCGAAAAATGCCATCAAAAAGGTTCAAATTGTGTTGTTTTTCAAAGGAGGTGTGATGTGGTGTCAGGTGTACAGAGTTGAAAAACTGGACAGAAATCAAACAACGCACTGATCCACATTGATAGGATTTCAGGACTGGGTAAGGGTGTGTGTGCATGCTCTTTCTGAAATGGTGAGATTTCACTTCGGCACAAAGCCTTGCTGTCGTTTCATTTCCATGTCCAATACGACCTTGTGAAGCGTGTGTGATATAACACAAAGACACTACGGCATAGTGTGCAAGCCTGTTCCGCATTACCTGCCCCGCCTGCATAGCCTTGCATTCAAATGCATATCAAGCTTTTGTTCCCTGTGCCGGGCTCCGTAATACATTTCTAAAGGAACAAGTTGCAATTGGGAGACAACACGCTTCATAATTCCATTAAAATTACAAGAAAAGCTTTCAATCCATCCAAAACTTTCAAATCAAGGGTTTCTGATTCTGATCTGTTGCCATGAAATTCACCTGCGTGGTAAGCCCACGTGCGCGTTGCTAAGTGGAGACAGGGATAAGGTCCAACTCACTCATACTCTCTTTTTCCATCTCTCCATACTTCCTTTGGTGCCAATTCAATTAAGACTCAATTACAGGCTCCTAAACAAAGCTGCCGCCTACGCACTCTCCTGCTCATCCACCCTCTCTCCCATGTTCTCCATCTTTCTTTCTCTCTCTCACTGGTTATCAATGTGGAAAGAGCGGGCTAAACTTTTGTTTCCTTGTCATCAACTTGCAAAAACTCATGAATAACATCAACATGTCAAAGACTCTGGGGAAGTTAGCGTTACCTGTCTGCTCCAAGAGCCACGTCAAACTTGCGGCAACTACACAAACACACACCAAATTGACTACCAGGCATGTATTCCCGATGACAGTGACCAATTTAATTTCATGCTCTAAACATCTGCATCTGTGTCAGACAAAGGAGCGAGGAAGAGACCCCATTGATCCGTGGGGTCTGCGACCAGCTGCCAACAGGGCATAGCACTGATGAATATTAAATAGGCCAGCATTAATATGCATGGGGTTCTTCAGAGTTGTCTAGACGTGACAGGGTGGCTCCGGTTGCAGGTCAGGGTGCCACCGAACTGCTGCCAGCCGTCTCTCCAAACAAAAATGTGTAAAAGTGTCATTTTGTTTGTGAGTGTTAGTGTGTGTGTGTGTTTGAGTATTCGTTGGTGTTCTCTGGACGGGTGTCTGTGCATTTCAGTCCCTCGGTGTGTGGTCTGATCCAGGATTAGTAGGAGGGGTGTGTGGAGGTGTGGTGCTCAGTGGGACGGCAACTGAAAGCTGGAAAGGAAGTAGCGACACATTCTAATGTTGCCAAATCTGCCTGAAATCCCCCTTGAGGACCACTGCTCCGTCAGCAACACACACACCTAAGCAGACATGACACACTACTTCTGTCCATAAAAACATCCATGGATTAGAGGGGTACAAACAGTTAAAGATATGTATACACACACCAGCTTCAAAAAAAGCACACATACTTTTGAGTGTTGGACTGACTAAAATGGATCCACCTAAATTACACAGATACCATATGCTGACACATACTCACACAGTGACACTCATCCAACCCCCTATGGTGCCTTAGCATGGGCTCCCCAGCCCACATGTAATCAAGTCGGGCAGTGACTTAGTGAAATTGCATTAGCTACACTTTCCTGGGTTTGATGAGAAAAGGGTTTGATCCTGTGATGAATTCCGGCCCTGCCCAGATTTAGGCAGGCAGAGAACAAACGTGTGATGCCTTCTTTAACACACTCCTCGTCTCCCGGGAAAAGAGTGTTTCTGTATGCATCTGCGAGTGTGCCAGAGAGAGCAAGATGGGGAAATCCAGACAGGCAGGGCTGAAGAACAGTCATAATCCCTCATTTACAAGTGGTTTGAAATCGGTTTTCTGCCCGCCATCTAAATGTCTGTGCCTGTATGAAAAAAAGGACTGAAGCTAGTCCAACAACTCATGCCCTACTTGAGGTACATGTTTTACCAAATATGTCACAATTTATGATAATTCAATGATATTTCGGTGTATTGTACAAATATATAAAACTTGTCTTGATTGTATAACTATATGTTTTCAGTATGACGCATTCTTCACTAGTCTTTGTAAAATGATGTATATTTTTGTTCTCGCTATTAATCATCTCTCCATATAAATTGTATTTATGATAACGTTTCACGTTGATATACAATCATGTCTATATAAATATTTGTCTTCATTGTTATCCTTTTACATTTTTTTGTGGTGGTTTTGTTTAAAAAATATGGTAGATGAAAAAATACACTCAATTGATATTTGACAGGTAGGATTCTGCAATATGGAGATTTCTCTACAGTATTCATTGTTAGCCTATAAAATGTCTGTGCAACTCATTTGATTAAAGCCCTTACTCTGTGCCATTAGCCAGCACTGCACATTCCATGCTAAATTGTGCGAATGGAAAGCAACATGGGGAATAATCCAATTTTCAACCTCAATAGCCTCATTTGTCTGTAGCTGTTATGCTATGAAAATTAGTTTTTGGTGTGATCAATTCAGGTAATGTTCTCTGTGTTAAACTCAGACACATTTAAATGTGTGTATGCTTGTGACAGTATCATACTGGCAGCCGGCTGCATATTCACAGTTTTAACCAGCTGATCTAATAAAAGTGATTTCTATGTCAATAATGTATGACTCTGGTCAATTCCAGGCATCCTATTCCACTCAAACTGTCTTCATGTCTGATTGACTCTTAATGAGAGCCTTCTATTATTAAAATTAATTTGATGGGATGGTATTGCTGCTCCACCAACCAGGACACCTAACCCAACTCTGATGAGAATAAACATTATAAATAAATAATAGTATAAATAAATTCAGGTGTAAATTGAGCTGGATTAATAATTAAAAGCCCCACTGTGGCACGCAATGAGTCTCCATGGTCTTGAGTTTAATGAATGCACATCTGCCACTGGTGGTATGACAACAATGCACTTCAGTAGCAGAATGAATATTAATTTTGGTGGAATGTCTCTCTGAAGACACTATGAAGACTTGGGGGGG
>NW_011367525.1:218749-226320 GCF_000735185.1 Notothenia coriiceps | reverse complement strand
TCACTAGTTTTCTTGCAACTGTATGTAGAACAATGTCTAATAAACCATCCACATTTTTTTCAGTCAGGGAACGTAGAAGTAGGACCAATTAAACTTACAATACATTTCTATGAGGCATACGTCCCCAGCTGGACCCAGGAAAACCAACGCCAGGCTTCTGGTCCAGGGCTCTCGTCATCTCACGCCTAGTCTACTGGTCAACTCCCTCCTAAACGGCTTTGGTCACCTGCATGTGCCAATCCGACCTCTGCAGCTCATCCCAGAATGCAGCGGCTCTGTTTGGTCTTTCAGCCTTCCTAAATTCTCCCACACCACACCGCTCCCTCCGCTCCCTTCACTGGCTTCCAGCTGACTGCTAGAATCCACTTCAAGGACAATGGTGGCTTGCCTACCATGGCCTGCGAATGGATCTGGCCCTTGCCTACCATCCAGGACCATGGGTTAAACCGTACACCCCCAGCACCGTGCACTCCGCTCTGCATCAGCCCAAACAGCTCGCTGCACCCGCACTGCGAGGGGGACCCAAGTTCCCATCAGCAAAAACACGTTGGTTTGCTATCCTGGCTCCAAAATGGTGGAATGAGCTCCCCATTGACATCAGGACAGCAGAAAGCTTACACATCTTCCGGCGCAGACTGAAAACTCATCTCTTTCGACTCCACTTCGAGCAATAGAATTACTAACAAAGCACTTATATACTAATAAAGGGCTGGCTTATCTAAAGCCAGTTGAGTAGCACTTGAAATGTTTGGCTCTATGAAACCTGATGTACTTATATGATTCTGTTTTCTTCAAGGTTGTATCTTCCTGGTTGAATGCACTTATTGTGTCGCTTTGGATAAAAGCGACAGCTAAATGCAATGTAATGTAATGTATGTAATTAGCAAGGGTAAAAAATCTGGTATTTTTCATTACTACCCTGAAAAATGGCACACCAGTCCTGACAGTCAACAACACCTCCAGGAATAATGTGTTATAAAACATAAGTAACATGATTAAAGACGATAAAATATTCACTAAAAACATAAAGGTATTTCTTTAACAGCTCCTTTCACAGAAACAGTTCCTCCGAGTCTAATTTTGTAAAATGTTAAGGAAAAGCACCATCAATTCGCTCACTCTGAGCATCAAGGGTGATAAAACACTCTTTACTGCCATGGTGTCTTGAATCTGTCAACCATAACAAAGAATTATCTCTGAGTGATAGAGCACATGCATGTGAGTGTACAGTATGTGTGTGTGGATAAAGACCAGGAGAAGTAATCGGCCATAAAACTACATTTCATCTCATCTCTGATTGGACCCAGCAGGGAATCAGACAGCACATTGAACACCCTCTTCTTTACCGGAAAAACCTGTTGCATGCTGGGTAAGCAAGAGGTGAGTGTTTATCTGTCAGGCTGCCAGTCAAGCTGCTAAGATGCAGGTGCCAAGGCCTCTACAGCCCCGTGTCCCACTTGCCCTTCTCCTTCCCTCACCCCCTCCCTTTTCCATTTGTCCATCCCTCCATCTTCTCCAATCAGCAGGTCTGAGATTAAAAGTAAACACAGAGGTGACAGACAAAGCCGCCAATAATGACAAGACCAATGCTGATTAAAATTAGCCTCAGGTTGTGAAAATATACCAAGCTCTTTCCCTCTGATTAAATGTCTGCACTGTGTAAACTATTGCAGCCTTGTTCTATTCTCCTCCTGTTGTCCTCTGCATCCCCACGTCGTTTCTATTCCTCCTGCACGCCACGCTCAAAATCTATCGCGTCAAAACACTGACTTTAGCAATGTTTATGTTTATCTCAGACGGTCACAGTGAGATAAAACTTTTCTTTATGCAAAGATTACATTTGGATTTCACAGCTTTACTATCATTTGCATTGGTCATATCTGATGTTTGGCAATGAGATTCAAATTTCTTGGATTATTTTATTTTTTGTGGTAGTGTGCCCTTTTTTGACACAATAAAAAGCACCGAGTGAATAATCCTTTGTCCGGTTTCCGACAGTGATATTTATGTGCACACTTTTGGACAATGACATCAAACTGTTTTTATCGATATTAAACAAATATATCCACAAAGAAACTCACAGCCAATATCACATGCAACAATAGCAGTGTTAGCAGTGTCAACAAACATACCTAAGTGAAATAAACACATTTCATATTTTAAAATACAAACTTTAGTTTGACCTTCTAGTTCGAATAACGTCAGTAATTTGTCAACTTTGTCAGCTATTTAAGTTGAAATGCTATTATTGCATGGATAGAGTAAGTGTATGAGACATGCATGCAGTGTCTAAGGTGGAAGTGCTTTGGTTAATGGAAGAGGGATTTTGGTTGACATCCAGTTTTGCTCCTGGGTTTGTACCAAGTTTTTCCAGCAGGTGTTGCTGGCTTTTGTTTGGATAATTATCTATGATTCATGTTGCGTCCAAATGTAAAGAGCCATGATTGCGCTTTCCCTAGGTTCACAAATGTTAATAAATGACATAATAACAGTGAGTCAAATGCTGGCAACTCTAGTCCGTCTTTAAATAACAGTCTGCTATGTATTTTCCATTATCATGCTTCTATCTTCCTAACCAGGGTCCTGGTGACGTACAATACAGTCAAATCTTGATATCATTATTTCAAGCCACAGAGCATTTTCCAATGTCTGCATGTTCCACTCTAATTTCAGCACCAGAGCTACTGTAATCCAATCACTGGTCCCACGGCAGATGAGAATCCAACACTGTGTGTGTGTGTGTGTGTGTGTGTGTGTGTGTGTGTGTGTGTGTGTGTGTGTGTGTGTGTGTGTGTGTCTTAAGAAACTTAAGAAAGGAGGTGAGGGGAATCGTATCTCTAGTGTTTGAACCAATCAACCTTGCTGAAATCTATGTTGGAGCAAATTGAACATGATGAGCCCAAGCTAACGTACAAATACCTACTGAAAGCAAAGACATCTGTAGCAGTGTGTGTATGTGTGCCTGTGTTTTTTCCCCACAATATGCTCCATATTTGCTTTCATGCTGAACACAAATAAAGGCTTTTCACAGTAATAGCCTGTCAGGTAACAGAGGTACCTTGCATTTTTATCTACAAACCCAGTTATGTCGCTGCTGGAACAAAGTGATTTATTAAGGTCTGGCACCTGTGCAAGAGGGGAAACATGTCATTTGCTAGTGGCATTCCTGCGGTGTACAGGAGTAAAGACTCGGCTACAACATGTCATTCAATTACAGCATGTCGGACATGTCACTTATGACGTGACCTGGCATGCATACTTCACGTAGGGTACACAGACACACACTGTGTGGCCACTATGAAAACCCTCATCAGTCATTGACGTGACATGTGCTCTTTCTACATCACTTTGCTTCCAACGTAATGTTACACCACGAGTGACAGCCATCTACTGTAAAGGACAAATGTAAAAAATGAAATGGTGAACCTGATATTTTTGTATATATAAAACACTTTTAACACATTCTTCCCATTGAGGTAAGACATGTGAATAAAATGTTTCACTATGGTAAAGTGTAAGAGTGTTCTTGCAAATGTCCCATCATTCTTTAACATTTTGAGACCAGGATCATTTTCCTGAAGTTTTGGAGAAACTTACTAAAAGTTTTGAATTATTTCTGAATATAATATAACCTCCTTTATATAATTTATGACTATTAAATTCAATCTGTTGCAAAAACGTTTTAAGGGGACATACAGTAAGGGTTATGAAAATAGTAAATCATCTTCCCTTTAAAGCACACATGATGTAATATAGAGTTTAGAACGGCCTGAGGATTAGAAATGTAGAAATGTAATCAGTTTAAAAGAAATCCAGCTCTGTGGTTAAGTAAAATATGTTTGCTCAGACAAGAATTAATAACTAAGCACCCTTGATAAAAAGTGTCTCTAATGAACTTTTAACCTTAATTCTTAATTCTTAATAGAACCATAATATTTAAACGTTACATTTAATTAAATAATTTGTCGGTTTACTTATGGTGAGTCTATATGAACCTACAACTTACTTTGACTTGATTTAATTTGCTTATGATCTGTTTTTAGTCTTTTATTAGTTCTTTCATGTAAGGAGACCTAAGCATACACCCGCACGAGAAAAACAAGATGAACTTTAAACATATTGACAGAGCAAGAAAGCAAGAAGAAGAAAAATATATATAATAATGGAAGGCATAGAATACGGCTTAGCTGGAGTCTTCGACATTCCAGCGCCATAATCCTTTAATAATTATTGACGTTTTCACCACTTCCATCTCAGGCTCGTTTATGAATATGATAAATTATAATTGCAAGGTCAGCGGAAGTCAAGTATTGATCACAGCCATTATCCTTGAAGTCCGAAAACAAATGCAGGGGATGAGTGATTGGAAAAATAATTATTAAAGAGGCAAGTCAGTGATTATACCATAAAAAAAGAGAGTGAGGAACTAAAAGTGGGCGTTGAATGTGGTTAGAAATCAAAATCTTTTTTTTCTCGAGGGGCCCTCTAAATGAAAAAGTGGGGGTTTGTTTTTTTCTGCGGGGATATGTCTGGTCAAAGCTTCATCTAATGACCCCATCACCATTCTGAAATGTCCAAGCTTTTTTGAAACGGTCTTTCCCCTAAACATAATACCACACCCCCGGCAATCACGTTTCCAGTTTGTGTCACATCGCACATCGTTTTGCAGGAGCATGCCATTGTGCTATTTCAGTTTTCACTCATGCACACTTCTGTGAACACGTGGCTATTAACATCTGCTAGCCCCACCCCTGATATCCCACCCACCATCACCTCCACCCGTGTCTCCCACTAGACATTTTTCCATTTGCACCTTTTTTCCCTCCCCTCCCCATTAAGGTGTACAACTCCGCTTGACAGGGAACACCACTTCTGGTTTCCCCCGGCAGCGGCTCTCTTCCTCCTCCTCCCCTCCATGTCCCTCCCTCCCTCCCTCAGGGGAACATGATTCTTTTATACATAAACAAGAAGCCCCTAACATAGCATAGGTTTGTTTTTTTCTGTTAAGGTATAAAGGTGTGGGCAGAAAGTGTTTGTTTGTAACTAGATTGCTATAGCGTAGGGGCCTCAGCCAGGGAATTCTTTTGTTTGCTGGACGCAGTGTAAACAAGTCAATTTGAGTATCAAAAGGAAACAGGTAATGTGGGAAATTGATTTGCAACCGAGTTGATTATGAATACATCTTGGAAGTGGAGGGAGGTCAGATTTGGGAATGGGAAAATATCTATACACTGTATGCCTGAAGGAAAAAGGGGGAAGTCTATAGAGTGTGTGTTTGTTTACGTGCATATCCAGGGCAAGCGTGTGGAGATAGGCAGGCTTTGTGTACGGCTGTCACATGGTGGGGGTGTCACTTCAAACGTGCCCCAGGGCAAGGCAATATCGCACAAAACACAATGAAAGGATGCAACACAAAGAGAAATAATATTTTTTAAAAAGGCTGTAAATGCATTACTGACTCGGCTTGGTGCAACACTGCAGTGGTTATTGAGATATTTTCTCACTTCACCTCCCAGGTGACCACTGGGGTACTCCGAGTCACACACACAAGACAGAGAGGCGATACAATATCAGGAGATGTAAAAGTCTTGTGGTTGGGAAACATGCAGAGGAAAGGGGGGGGCATGGTAACACAGAGCTAGAAACATTTTTATTTTTATAGTTTATTCATAGGGACTGTGATTGAATCTGGATAGGGTTCTGTGATTCTAAAGTACTGGTTTGCCAAGGATGCAAACACACCCACAAACCCTATATACACATTCAAGCAGACAGACAGCTGAGGTTCTGCTGTAAATATGAACACTATGAACATGCTGTAGCTGGGGGTCTCACTGCATACGCTCCCAACACACATTCCAGATGTGGCTGCATATGGAGCTGTAATAAAGTCTTTAGATGAAGCATTGGATTAATTGAAGCGTACGAGACGTGCTCCAATGGAGGAAGCAAGCAATTAAGTGCCTGTGTGTTTGCATGTGTATATGAGGCATGTGCCTATGTCCCTGTATAGCTGTCAGCATGCGTGTAATGATATATGGAGAATCCTTATAACACTCGGGGGACATAAATTACCGATATTACAGATTAATTTCAAGCCTATTAGAGATATGGGACTCTAGATATGCTACACAATCATTACACATTCTGTACAACTGCGGCTGCTGTGATTCTTACCACAAAGAGATGGGAAACTGAACAAAGACGCAGCACAAAGAGCGTTGTTGCATCTGTATTTCTGACTTTAACTCTTTTCCGGGCATGGCCATTTTTCTTCTCTTTGAAGCGGTGCATAGCTAGATTTAAAACGAGCAATCAAATTGTTATTTCCGAGGCTGTGTTGGTTTAAATTAGAGTTATTAACTTTATTGACTTGAAGCAGACCGTTGAGGAAAAAAGAGTTTAGGAAACTCAGAGTGGAGAGACTAAGACACACATGACTAAGCTTTAAGTGTTGAGTAATCCCACAGCCAGAAGAACTCATCAACTCAATCTCCCCTTCCTAACTCTTTTCCTCCCCCTTCCTCCCTACAGTAAGTTTAATTTGAAGAGAGAGAAAAAGTCCCTTCCACACAGTCTCAATACATATTTTTCTAATTTCTTCCTTCAGAAATCTCTTAATGGCTTCTTCGCTGGACCCTGATGAAAACAATGACTTTTAACCTTCCTCTCTCTCTCTCCCTCCCTCCCTCCCTCCTTCCTTCCCTCCTTCCTTCCCTCCACCTCCCTCCATCACAGTCGACTTATTTCACTTTCTAAATGATTTCTTACTCTTTCAATCTCTTTGCAGCCATTCAGGGCCCGGCCTAGGCTTGTGGCCGGTGCGACGCATTGTGACAGGTGAAATGAAAGCCCACAGAAATCTCATCTTCTTATAAACGCTCGGAGGCATTCAGCCAGTCAAAAAAAAATAGTTTTTTCTCCCCCTTTCTTTCTGAGGCGCCGACAGATGGAGGAGGAAAAAAAGTGTTCTGTTATTTGAAGACCATTTGGGGTTTTCCTTTATCCACAGTTAATCAATGCTGTTCCCTTTGTGCCGGGGGAGCCGAGGCAGAACATTTTGCATACATTTACAGAAAAGCTACTGTATGAGTGCCTTTTTTTGTCAAAACTATAAAAGAACTGCATGAAATGCCTTTTAGAATTGATAGTCGAGTCATTTCTTTGCTTATTTTTTTGTCAAATACCAAGAGGAATCTTAATTAAAACTGCATTATTTACCCCTAAATAGTCATAATGAGATATGCAGATTTTGTCACAGTTGTTATTGTGTTATGGAGTCGTACTTTAAAAGCAAAAAGGACTAAAAGCACTTTGCAGTTATTTTCTCGCTCCATTTCCTACCTTTACTATTTATCCAAACAATGTCAACGAGGAGCTCTGAAAACACGAATAGTAGCAGACAAACAGCGCTGTCAGGCACTGCTGATTGAAACCTCAAGGTCATAGGCAGAGAAACAGAGAGCAGACGCTCGAAGAAGTACGAGCGTTAGAACTGCTTAGGCTCTCCAGGGTCTGCAGCTCACTCACTCTGCTTGAGTGTGTGTGTGTGTGTGTGTGTGTGTGTGTGT
>NW_011367525.1:216567-218608 GCF_000735185.1 Notothenia coriiceps | reverse complement strand
TCCGTCGGTTGTCCGTTCGGTCGAGTCGTCTGTGTGTGTGTGTGTGTGTGTGTGTGTGTGTGTGTGTGTGTGTGTGTGTGTGTGTGTGTGTGTGTGTGTGTGTGTGGTTTTCAAGGCCTCTCCCTGTAGGCGGATTCTGCAAAGTCACCCTGCTCTCTGCCTCTCGTCAATCTCTATCGCTATCGCCCTTTTCCTCTCCACAATCCTGTTGTCCCGCTTTCTTTTCCTGAGTGGAATACTCGACCTGCAACACGCCGGTGCTATCTCCACCTTTTGTTATACTGCTCTCCCCACTCTCCCCCAAATCCCTCCATCACTCTCTCGCTGGATCCTTCCACACCCCTTTCCCCATCTCCTTCCTGAAGGCGAAAAGACACCTCCTGCTTGCCATCTTTTAACAATCTCTGCATCAATCTGCCTTTACCCATTATTTCTTTCTGTTCAGTTGGCTTAAAGGTCTCTATTTCTTTCTACTCAGGGGTTTTTTCTTACGCCTCTAACCTCGATCCCTACCTCCCTTTATTCATTTGTACCCGACCTCAACCTTGGCTCTGTTTTCCAGCTGCTCTTTTCTCTCCTGCTTTATTCAACACACACATCAAACTCTGCCCGGTGTATTCCCCTCTCTGTCGGATTACTCTTTCCTTTTTTCACTCTTCTGTCAATACTTTTCACACATTCTTCTGCTCCATCATCTCCCCTTCCTCTCATCGTCCTCCCACTCGTTTTCACTTCGCCAATCCAGCTGTTTGGGAGTGTTTTGTCCCCCCCACTTTCTCTACCCTCAGTGTATCCTTCTTCCTCACCTTGTAATTCTCCACTCTTGCTGTAGAGTTCTCGCCTCTGCTCTCTCAAGTAGGTACTCATGCTGATGGCATGGGAAGAAGATTCAAACCTACAAAACACACAAAGAGTTCAACAAGTGGGAACACGGCACAGCAGTACAACATGGAACAGGAAACTGCAAAAAGGAATCTAATGGCCTTAAGACAGACCAAAGTCAAGTCAAGACAAATATTTTATTTATAGAGATTTCAAATTTCACTTCTCTAACATGGAAGGTTATATATTATTTTCATTTTTGTAATATTTGGTGAAGCACAAGGCAGAGAAGGATGTGATCCTTACTTGAAGAGCGACTGCTTGGCCCGCTGTGGCTTCTTCTTGGAGAAAAAGGCAGCGAACTCACTGCCGGTGCTGGCGTAGGAGAGCTGAGCCGACGGCTCCGTGGCGCTGCGGCTGTTCTTCACGTCCAGATACTCCATCAGCAAAACCTGAACAACAAACAGAGGGCCGGGTCAAAACAGGGAAATAAGAAGCAGCTCAGTTTTAATGGGATATTGTTCTTTAGCAAGGTCACATAGGAGGGTTCAATCTTCCCATGTTCAGACTAAGTGCTTCCTAAGTGCAATTTTGTAAGATAGACAAAACATTTCTCATGGCTGTTTTTTTTTTTTGCCAACAATTTGAAGCTAACAGGAATAAATGTTTTATAGGAGACTCTATGTTGGTGAGACTTTGCTTTAAAGTTAAAACACCTAAGATGTCCAATTTATTGTAAATTATCTTTTGATTTGGGAAGAGACAAATAAAAGAACCACTGGAACATGATTGGATATTTCAAAAGCAAATCACAACAAACTACAATACATTAATCTCAACTGTCAAACACGGTGTCATTCACTGAAGCTTTTTTAATGGTGGTCCCTAATTCATCACATGGAGTACTCAAGTTCATTAATTGCTTTAAAGCCCCCATTAACACTAATATCCTGTAAGCTCAACCTGCCTGCTCGGTTCACCTATCATATATTCATGATCACTTTGATCAACCAAAGGCCTACTGGGGGTGCTAGTGAATTTATTTATTTATTACTCTCGCGGGAATATCCGTAATATCTCAGCTTAAGTTTCACTTTCGATTGCATGATATAGCCCAGCGCAACACCTTCGTCACACGTGTTGCCACTTGTTTGTACCATTTTCAGGCGATTTGTAATCTGTTCTAGAAAAACTGTGTTTTTTATTTTATTTCAAGAAG
>NW_011367525.1:204448-216527 GCF_000735185.1 Notothenia coriiceps | reverse complement strand
ACTAATTTGCTCCACGCTAAAACCTTGCACATGAAGCATGTGAATATATGTCTATTTATGCATCTATTTGTCACGATCTGTCTATTGTTTTAGTTTGTCTATCTCCGTTTCCTGTTTTAGTTTGAAAAGTGTTCCCCCTCCCGTCTCGTTGGTTTTAATAGTCCTGTGTGTATTTAGTTTTCTGTTTTCCTGTTAGTCTGTGGCCGTTTCTCGATCGCGAGGATGCTTGCTTGGTAGCATATGTCTTCCGAGTCACTTGCTTCTGAAGCTAGGCAAGAATCCTTCCTGGCATTCGGAAAACGAAGAGTGGAACAGGATAGCAAGTGTGCAGGTGTGCGTCATATGAGAGGCCCCGCCTTACATTTTCCGCCACAGATTTGGGGAAATTGGCCGTGCGCAAAGCATTGTGGGGATTTTAAGGACGCAAAGTCTACCCATGTGCAGCCTCGAAATTACCCCCAAACCAAGGACGCGGCCTCGGTGGAATTCCAAGTATGCTGGAGATTGGAACAGTCCTTCGGCGGCACTCGATGACGTAGCATCCTTGAAATATTGGCTTGGAAGCCAGTTTCCTCGAGATTGAGAAACGGCCAGTGTTTCTCAAAGTGTTGTCTACCACTGGTGGTCCGTGAGTGCCCCCTAGTGGTAACATTTCACATTTTAAATTAATTAATTAAAGTTTTCAACACTCTCGCAGGAATATCTCCGCAATGGAGCGAGCTTAAGTTTCATCGATTGCATGATATAGCCCGGCGCAACACCTTTTTCACACATGTTGCCACTTGTTTGTACCATTTTCAGGCGATTTGTAATCTGTTCTAGAAAAACTGTGTTTTTTATTTTATTTCAAGAAGCGTATAAAACAAACAATGGATGTCTTTTATGAACATTTATCCATGCTGAAAGTAGATTTAGATGTGTTAGGAGTGAGATAGAGATTATTATCTAATATATGCATCCAATGAAGCATTGCATGAAGTCTGTTGATGATCAGAGGCTGTTGTTGGGGGGTTGCATAAACGTTTTTTTATTTTAGTTTTGTAGGCAGACCATGCAGGCCTGCCAAATGGTCACCAAGGCTCATGTTTTAATAGCATTTTTACAAAAAAAGCCCAGACGAGCCTAACATGTGAAAAAATGGCTTAGACCTCAGAGAGCTAAACCTGGGCCTGCGACCATAGTTTTACTGTATTTTGTTTTGAAAATCCACAGTGGATGTTTGTGTCGTACTACATGCGGTGTATTTTGCATATCTCTCAGTAGCCAACGATCTGTGAGTCTGTTGGCTCGGACATAAACTCCGCAATAAAGGTAGTCTACATTTCATAAGAGTTGTAAAACCTGTGAGCATTTTAAATCGCATTTGAACAAAAGGCTTAAATACTCTGTAGTTGTATTTGTTGATTTATTGTGTGAACGAGACGGTGTAGAGAAGGTTAAGCTGTCATTATTAGGCTGTTATGTAGTGTTGGAGTGGTAAGCAGGCCTATTGTTTTGGGATATTTGTTAGGTGGTCCGTGAGTGTTTTTTTATTGGTTAAGTGGTCCTTGGTATGAAAAAGTTTGAGAAACACTGCGCTAGTGGATTGTCAACGGGGGAGCCTCGCTGCGGGGAAATTATACAGATGGCTAGTCCGCCCCTGAAAAATGTCTAAATACCCGTTATTAATAATAATAATGTTAAAAAAATTGATTTTATTTTGTAATCATCTCGCGACCCCCACTCGTGAAAACCTTTGGGAACCCCTGTTCTAGAGTATAGCTAAAATAACATTTATATACATTTACCATCAGATTATACCCTATCTTTTTTGAACTCAGTGCCAAACAAAGTATCTCTCTTCGTCATGTTTAAATATCATTGCTGTATGAAAATGTAAACCTGTTCTTTGTTATTTAAATGCTTGGATTATCAGCTTTATAAAAACATTTAACTTGTTATTTTCTAACAGTTCTTGTGCCACATTACTGATACAAGCGTTAAGTTGCCATTTAATTTTGTCGTTTGTTCTAAGAACATTTGCTGAATCATTCTTCCATTCTCATTAACATTTAATGAAAAACTGGGACAAACTATTTTTCATCAGAGGTAAATATATCTACAGTAGCAGGTTTGGTATGGACATCTCTAGCAACAGGTGTTTTTATTTTGTGGCGTAGTAGCGCAGTATCACAATAAATGTATTCACAAAGCCTTTTCTAAAAAACTAAAGAAACACCGAACTTTGAGATGGAACAAAGCCTTTTGATGATGGGAGTACAAATTATTGTCTACCATTTCCCTGACCTGTCTGCATGAACCATGGTGAAATCCATCAACGTCCTATGCTTCATGAAAATCTTATCAATTTCTAACAATAGCTGAGGACAAGCACATTGAATCTGTGGCCAGGCAGAGAAAGTTAACTTCCTCTACTCTATCATTCTATCCGAACATTCCCTATGTTGCCTTCATTGGATCTCATTTTTCAAAATCTCTTAGTGCTTCATCTCTCATTTCCCACATTTCTATTTTCTCTCTGTTGCTCCGTCTACCTCAGTTCATCCTCCTCTTTCTCTCTCTTCTCCCCTCTTCCTTCCTCTCTCTGTGTGAATACATATGCTCTAAAATAGCCTTCCATATCTAATGGCTTCATAATTTAGCAGGGCCATTTAGCCTGTGTGTGTCTAATTCTGAGGCGCGGTGTGGGTCAGCCCAGAATGGAACAGGAGTAATGGCCGAGCAGATGGAGATCCATCCCGGCCGTAATGATGTAATTAACGCTGCGGAGAGCTCCCTCGCCGTCATGCATGGGAAAGCCTCCACATGGTAAGATGATGTTAATTAAAGTCCACACACATGAACATACATGCATGTGCCCGGGCATGAAAAAGTAATGCAAAAGCAGGTATCTTGTGGAATGTTTTTGCTTGAAAATGAAATGAAATTGTGCATTTAGAGGCAATTGTTCACTTGTGATATGAAGTTAAAGGAGTCTGGTGTTATAGCAACTGGTCATCAATGTAAATAAGCAAGTACACACACAATCTTCCACCAAACATTTAATTACCCTCCGACTACTTTCCACATAGCGCTGGAGGCCATATCACACACGCCCTCTCACACTGGCAACACCAGGGCCTCCACTTGTCACTAGCCTCATGCTGCAGCTAATCCTATCAGTGTATTAATTACTAATGATGAGCCGATGGAGCGAAACCCCCACTTGCTCGCAAGCTAACGCCCAAGTAGACTTAATGAAATGCCAGCGCTGGGCTGATGAAGGGGCTCCGACCCTACTTAAATTGCATTAGCCCAGAGACAGAGCGAACTTTGGAGGCAATTAACTGGACTGCTAGAACAGAGAGAAAGATAGCGGGAGAGAAGGATGGGAGGCAGAACGTTAACACGGAAGGAGAGATAAAGGTGGAGTTGTGAAGAATGGAAAGAGCAAAGGATTATAGGAGAATGGACACTGAACAGAATGTTAAAGAGAAAACGGAAAAGCAGGGAAATAAGGTAGACAAAGAGAGGACACAAGTTCAATCGAACTGTTCAAATTAACAGACTAAGTGAAGTTAAAAAGAAGGTTGGTTTCCCCTCCTCTACTTAGGAATCTCTAGCTAATTTTGGCAAGGGCAGACGTTTTTCACCTCAAATCAACAAAGCTGCGTCAATAACAAGCACTACCTTGGCTCTTAAAACGTTACTTTATTTAAAAGCCTAACTACTGATAATGTGTGCTTTCCCTCGTTACAAGTGGATTAGATGACAAGGATTAAATATATCTCAATCTCATTGTGCACGATGCAAACTAATTAGCAAGAATAACAGAGCAATTTCAGAAAAAATAACCTTGGTTGTCAAGAAGGTTTCTCGGGTACGTTTCTTTTTAGAAGTTTTATAATTACAGCAACTTCTTAAGTCATTGTTTTCTTGAAGTCAATTATCCTTGAGTAGTTATATGAGCACTCTGGGGAGTGATCACTACTTCCTGTCAACAGCTCTTATCAAGTAACTTTCAATAATAGCAAACTAATATCTACCAACGTTAAAAGTAATCACACACTACACTCAATGCAAACAAGGCACAAGCTAGATTAGTTGCCTAGCATCAAATGTTCCAAACATAGCAGGAAATCATGCGGCAAAAATACTATCTCATTTAGCTAGTAATCCATTAACTCTTTCAGAGTCAAATATCCTACTTGTGTATATTCAGAAAGTAATAAAAAAAGGAATTTGATTAAAAAAAAAAGTCAAGAGTACAAAGAGAATTCTGTTTCAAAGATATGAAAGTGACCAAAATAAGAAATTAACCAAAGTTGAAGACATTAGACAACTGTATATAGTGACAATAAGGACACAAAAGGAAAGGACAGAGGTAACACGACATTCTGTCAGTGGCTGCGGCCAGAGCATTCATTAGAGATGGCCCCCGGAGAACAGATCCAAACAGCAGCTATATCTAATTTAGATTGACCATATTTGAGATACCTGGCTCTGCTATTACAGGAATACAAATTAGTGCCAAAAAGAAACATTTTCATCTTTGTTTCAACAGTTCAACTGGTGTTTAGACATCAAGAGATCTTTAAAGCATCTTCTTCAGTATATATGCATCTTGATAATTAGCGAAAACAGTATCTCCATGCCACATTAGATAGGAGAACTTCTACTGTAACTTCCATGAAAAGGTTACAGAGTTGTTAGAGAAAATGGAGAGGAGGAAATTAACTGCCGGAATTCCCTAAAAATCAATATGCATGGGCAAATAAGTGAAATAGTGGATAAATAAAAGGTGCTATGTACAGATGTGAGACTTGGGGCAAATGGCTCTTCACACCAGATACTAACCACGCTTCAAAGTTCACAACAACTTGAGTGTCGGTGCATGTTGGTGGTGTACAGTATGTGTGTAAAGGGCAAAACTCATGTCTCTTTCCTAAGTATTTCCACCATAACTATTTCATGTAATTCGACCAAACATCAAACATATTTTGGCTCTTGAGTGACTTGGGTCTCTTCCAAAACTTAAATCATTCCATCTGGCTGAGCTAAGTTCTTCTCCAAAATTAAAAGGAGTAAAGCTTAATTTGAATTGAGCGTTTATCATTCATTTCAGCACTCGCACTAATTTCTTCCTAACTGATGTCACCCAGAATCAAATGTATTTCCATTATGTCCATTGGGGCCTTAAACCCAACCAATCGAGCCAATTAAGAGGGCACCACTCAAAGCTGAACAGGTGAGCACTTGCCGCTCGATGAACTTAGCAGTCAATTGTCTAAAATTGAAGAAATAAATATCGCTTTATTTTCTCTTTCCTTTTGTTTTCCTTCTTATTAAGTCTTAAAAGCGTCTTAAAAGCAGCCGTGAGAACAACTCAACACTTTGTTCTGTTCTCAAGGCTTCATTGAAATTGGCTGTTTTCCCATTAAATCCCCTGGCTGGTGTCTTGTCACAAAACATATTGACTGATATCCCTCGCTGCTAGCTTGAAGTGAGAGCCCAAAGTGTCCTTGGCCATCAAATAAAGTGTTCTTTATACACCCCCTGTATTGATTGTGTTCCAGAAACTTCAATAACCTTCACAAGTTCTGACAGAGCTCCAGCCACAACTACTCCCAAAGTACACCACTACCGCTAACCAGTGGGGGTTCCCACCTGGAGTGCAGCACATCTAGTCAATCTTTTGAAGGATATCTTGTTGTCGCAGGAAAGGAAGATGCGCCTGCTTGTTCGCACAAACCCATTTCATTTCTCTCTGTGTCCTTGCAGTGTCCCTACCATGCGTGTTTGATGTGAAAACAATTCGAGGTGTATTCATTGTTTAAAACAAAAGGGACTAGAAATAAAAGACGACTTTGAATAGTGTTTATATGGATACACTCCTATAAAATATGTGAAATGCATAGAATGATATATATACACATTGGGGCAAAAAAGTATTTAGTCAGCCACCAATTGTGCAAGTTTTCCCACTTAAAAAGATGAGAGAGGCCTGTAATTTTCATCCTAGGTATACCTCAACTATGAGAGACAAAATGAGAAAAAAGAAAAAAATCCAGAAAATCACATTGTCTGATTTTCAAAGAATTTATTTGCAAATTATGGTGGAAAATAAGTATTTGGTCAATAACAAAAGTTCATCTCAATACTTTGTTATATACCCTTTGTTGGCAATGACAGAGGTCAAACGTTTTCTGTAAGTCTTCACAAGGTTTTCACACACTGTTGCTGGTAGTTTGGCCCATTCCTCCATGCAGATCCCCTCTAGAGCAGTGATGTTTTGGGGCTGTCGCTGGGAAACAGACTTTCAACTCCCTCCAAATATTTTCTATGGGGTTGAGATCTGGAGACTTGCTAGGCCACTCCAGGACCTTGAAATGCTTCTTACGAAAGCCAATCCTTCGTTGCCCGGGCGGTGTGTTTGGGATCATTGTCATGCTGAAAGACCCAGCCAGGTTTCATCTTCAATGCCCTTGCTGATGGAAGGAGGTTGTCACTCAAAATCTCACGATACATGGCCCCATTCATTCTTTCCTTTACACGGATCAGTCGTCCTGGTCCCTTTGCAGAAAAACAGCCCCAAAGCATGATGTTTCCACCCCCATGTTTCACAGTAGGTATGGTGTTCTTTGGATGCAACTCAGCATTCTTTCTCCTCCAAACACGTCTAGTTGAGTTTTTACCAAAAAGTTCTATTTTGGTTTCATCTGACCATATGACATTCTCCCAATCCTCTTCTGGATCATCTAAATGCTCTCTAGCAAACTTCAGACGGGCCTGGACATGTACTGGCTTAAGCAGGGGGACACGTCTGGCACTGCAGGATTTGAGTCCCTGGCGGCGTAGTGTGTTACTGATGGTAGCCTTTGTTACTTTGGTCCCAGCTCTCTGCAGGTCATTGACTAGGTCCCCCCGTGTGGTTCTGGGATTTTTGCTCACCGTTCTTGTGATCATTTTGACCCCACGGGGTGAGATCTTGCGTGGAGCCCCAGATCGAGGGAGATTATCAGTGGTCTTGTATGTCTTCCATTTTCTAATAATTGCTCCCACAGTTGATTTCTTCACACCAAGCTGCTTACCTATTGCAGATTCAGTCTTCCCAGCCTGGTGCAGGTCTACAATTTTGTTTCTGGTGTCCTTTGACAGCTCTTTGGTCTTGGCCATAGTGGAGTTTGGAGTGTGACTGTTTAAGGTTGTGGACAGGTGTCTTTTATACTGATAACGAGTTCAAACAGGTGCCATTAATACAGTTAACAAGTTGAGGACAGAGGAGGCTCTTAAAGAAGACGTTACAGGTCTGTGAGAGCCAGAAATCTTGTTTGTTTGTAGGTGACCAAATACTTATTTTCCAGCATAATTTGCAAATAAATTCTTTAAAAATCAGACAATGTGATTTTCTGGATTTTTTTTTTCTCATTTTGTCTCTCATAGTTGAGGTATACCTAGGATGAAAATTACAGGCCTCTCTCATCTTTTTTAGGTGGGAGAACTTGCACAATTGGTGGCTGACTAAGTACTTTTTTGCCCCACTGTATATACAGCCCTGGCAATATTACTTTTCACATTTAATTGGTTTACATTATAAGTCAGTCAATTTCTCAGGGATGTTGCAGAGATAGACTGTAGTGAATAGCCTCTATCTACATCATTATTTTAATTGCAACTATAAAGTAATAAGGCATGGTTTTAAGTGAAATATGATCACTTAATATTTTATATTTGCTATCAAAACAGCACTTAGTGTGAGAGTATGTTGCATCACTCCTAGTAACAGATTAGTGAATTATCTGGCAAAACATGTCAAACTAAATAAAAATGCACAGACCAGAAGCCTCTTAAGATATATCCTAAGTTTATAATGTTGCACTGAACACGACATTATTGTGTACCCTTTCACAGCACAGAGTCATAAAGTGTGTCAACAAGTCAAGAAAATGATGGCAGAAACATGAGCCGTTGATTAAGTCTCCAGTTTCTTAGCGATGTAGTTAGTATATTTTAGATGGGGGGTTGGGCAGAGAGAGAAGAGACGGTAGACTTCAGCCCGCTCCGGCGATATGTAAATACGACAGCGCTTTGGAGGACAAAATAAATGTGACACATTGATTAAAATGTTGGGCGAGAACAACGTAGCAATGTCTCTGCTTCATATCTAATTAAAAGAGATCATTGTCTTCTGGCTGCTCTCTGGCAGTTCAATTCACCTCCTTTTCACTCTGTCGATGAGCCGATAGAAGGCAGTGCATATTTAAGACACTCGTTTATTTATATACTTTTTAGTGCCCCCATAATACCCCTCTTTTGCTGTGATTAATCTATGGCAATGAAATGACTCATTTATGAAGTCAAAATTAGACTTTTTTCTGAATAAAAAAAAACAGAAGGAGGAGAAAGGATCAGCAATACATATATAGGAAATATGAGATGTTTCTGCTCAGAATGGATGAAAGCAATGTTTTAAAGCTCTCACAGAGGCAGGACAAATCACAGTACCGTAGAGAGAGGTCTTTTCTGTTAAGAGCCAATCGTACTCAATGACAATCTCATCAAAGTTTGCTTTTTCAAATTGTACTCTTCATTTCGAGCCAAATCATGTCACATTTTCTATCTTTTGCTACAGAATAAAAAGTAAATGTTTGATTCCTCAGCTGAAGTTTCAATGATCTAGAAATCTCTTCTTTGTCACAAGGCAGATAGTCAGTGTCTATCCATATTTTTGAATTCAGACACACAGTTTCTTGTCTTCAGAGAAAGCCACTCATTAAAAGTGTGATTTGGTCCATTTTGCCCATCAGTTTGTTAACGAAGTGGACGCGGCCACTGTTTCGCCCCTAAAAGTGCTAAGGCAGATAGTCAGTGTCTATCCATATTTTTGAATTCAGACACACAGTTTCTTGTCTTCAGAGAAAGCCACTCATTAAAAGTGTGATTTGCACTCTGGTCACACGCTCGCAGCAGACAGCGGACATGGCAAGCAGTCACCCGGCCACAAATCCTTGCAGAATGCGCAAATGCCGAGCTAATTAACAAACTCACGCCTCAAACCGAGTGGTCGGCGAGGTCAAAGGGTGACGGACGTCAGTGGTCACACACACTCATATAGACACTAATATACATTAAGTAACACTCCCACTGGCTGGTCTTAATAAAGATTTCATGGAGATGTTTATGAACTGTGATCTTTGATGAACTATGTTATCCAATTACCTGAAAACGCATTGTGACTTCTGCCTTGTTCAAGATTGAAAGGAAACTTGTGGATTTTCTTGGCTTGGCACCAAATGTTGTTTTGATCTAATATTTACATGAACTTAAACTTGCTATGCTGACAGACTGTCAGGTGCTACAGTACTGAGGAAGGAGAAGCAAATTAATCATTATGGATCAAATCCAGTCACTGGGATTTCTTTGATATAACAAAGCTTTGAGGAAGATGAAGATGATGGGAAATGCACTCATGGATAGAGGTAGAGAGTTGCAAAAGCATGCAGTGGTGAACACTAAGAACTGTTCATTCAAAATGTGTGGGAATAACCAATAGATATCCACACATTCTATAGAAAGCTGTTTGAAATGTATGAAGTAGCCTCACAACACTGTTTACAGGATATTGATCCTCAGATCCTTCAGTCCTTTATGTTTTCGATCAATAACTCCACACTGAAGCACCCTCAGCATTTGTGAATGAGGATTAGAACCATTACATGATTCTTGACTTTCAAAAGTTTGTTTACCTACTCCCCATTCTAAGCGTACTGGGCCTGAGTCACACATTGATGAACGGCATTTCTCTGCCAAGGCCTTGTAACCGGGTGCACCCTGTGTCTCTGTCGGCTCTTGCATCTGTCTGCTGGTATGTCATGTGGAAAGCTCAACCTGGTATCTCCACCTCTCAAAGTGGGAAAAAAACACCAAGAGGTTTCTGTACATGTCAAAGATGGATATGCAACAAGTTAGAGGTGCAAGACAGACAGGGATTCAACTATACAAGGGAAAAAAAGATACTTCTTTTACATTTTCTGTATCACTCTCAGATTGCATATTTCCCATGCATTATTAAAGCACTGTTACAGTAGCCATTGAAGAGCTAAAGATATGATGAGTGATTTACACAATTTGCCACTGTGGGAGCCGTAGGAGTTTAATTTCTCTCATTGCCGATATGTGACTCTCCAGAACAGAGTGGGCAAAACGAAGGGGGAAAAAGGGTGTGTGCAAGAAAAAGAGGGTAAGATAATGAGATGAAGAAGGAAATTACAAGGAGCAAGAAGGGTTATGCACAAGGTATCGGGAGATTGAGAGACTGTAATACAGAGGCAGGAGCATCGATGCTGAAGGAAGGGAAATGGAACTGGAGAGTGGGAGAGAAAGGCGAAAGAACAAGCAAGAGATGAGAGAAACGGCAAGGGAGGGCGGGATGGACGAGGGGCTTTCATATTGATACAATCGGTCAGGAAATAATAACACGAGTGAGTGAATAAGAAAACCTCATTTCACATAATGAGTATTCTAATCAAGAGATTACATTATCTCACATCGGGCGAGTGAAGCCCCTGGCAACAGGGTGTTGGCAGCGATCGCATGCTGGGGAATGGCCTAATGCCTTCTATAGCTGCTCCCGTACAGCAGAGCTATTCAAGTACATGCCTATGCATGTTCACACCTTCAGAAACATACATGCATACACCTCAACACTTGCCAGAAGGAAAAAACTCAAGTTATTTAAATCAGACGAGCCGTTGTGCGCTAGTTAGAAATAGATCTGATTTAACTAGGCAACAGCATTCTGTCATTGAATTTGTTTTGATTAGTAAAAACACTAGTCTGTGCAGAGAAAGAAGGGCTAAAGAACACATTTGATTTGTGATCTTGCCCTCAAAAACTATGGTGACATTCAAAACATTTATATCAGCACCTTAAAATAAATTACAAGTTGAAACTATCTTGTTTATTTAAACAATCTCTTAGTCATGGATGGACTAGAAATGCCAGTTCAAATGAAGAAAGAAGCACCTCCTCTGCTTGTTAAAACGTGGTTATATACATGAGAATTGCATAGAAAAATGTGATAAATAAAAAATTACAACTCCCAGTGAAGAAGCATTAGGGAAAAGGCGTTTGCACAGACAACGATCGCTTTGAGAGCAACAACTGCCACAGATTCTCCTCTGAGATTCAGCATAGGTCAACCGAACAGCTGCTCAACCCCTCAGTCAATCAAATGGGAGCAGGGAGCAAGAACCCGGCATAAATACACGCCAATTAAAGAGCCTCAAATTAATCCAAGCAATCAAGCTTTCCCTGTCTATTGCTGTTGCTACTTCTTACTCCAGAGTGAATGCCATTTATCACATCAATGCCAGTTCCTACACTGATTCATTTACTTTATTTTTTATTTTATTCATTTTATGAGTAAAGGTGAATTAAATCAATGTTTTGGGACAAAGGCCGGATGGAAAATGAATCAAGGATGAACAAATCACCATGGCAGTGGATGAATATAAAACCCTGTTGGTATGCCAGCCAGCGGAGGCCAAACAAACAACCATGTTCAGCGCTACAACCTTCATGTGCTTGAATTATTATATGAACACTTAACCCTCCGGTATCACTGTGGACGTTTTTGTCCATATGGGTCATTTTTCACTTTTCATTTTGCAATAACTTTGGTTGTGTTGTTGCAAATGGCCTAATTTTTTTGTAACAAGGCTATTTTCTCGATCTATTTTGGAATTCCAATTTTAATTTTTCAAATCGGTCTTTAATTCACTGTGTAACAAATCGACTAGGTAAATGTGTCATTTGAGACAAAAATGTCCACTGCAAAATACTTTGATAAAAAGATTATATTAAAAGGTTTTTTTCACAACTTCTTTTGGGTTCAATCTTTAAAGCAACTTCCGCTCTAATAGAAAATACCAAAAATGTAATAATTTTCAGGATTTTAACCCTTTAAATGCCATTTTGAAAACATGCACAAAAAAGTTACATATATGTCATTCGGGACAAAAATGTCCACTTCCAAAAACTGCTCTAAAATGACAACAGATTAATATTTTTTAAACTTTTTGGAGTTAAATCTTTCAAT
>NW_011367525.1:192862-204408 GCF_000735185.1 Notothenia coriiceps | reverse complement strand
ACATGTAGGGCCCCATTATACAACAGGCAAAGAAACCAAGAAATGACAAGCATGTAATTCAATGGTAAAATGTCACATTGGTGATATAGATAAAAGGAAAATTAAGCTATGTGAGTTTTTGTTTAATCTGATTCTGTGCAAAAACTAATAATCCACCAAAATAAATGTTGTTGCTAATCTTTGACATATCCAAGACTGTGATAAAAAAAAAAAGCCGACCCCCCCAACATTCATTATATGGAAAATAACTGCCTTTTTGTGCATGTTTTTCATAGAAAACGCAAATTCATGTTTTCAAACTGGCAGTTAAAGGGTTAAAATCCTGAACATAAGTTAACATTTGGTATTTTTGATCAGGACTGAAGTTGATTGAAAGATTTAACCCCAAAAGGTTTAAAAAAATATTAATCTGTTGTCATTTTAGAGCAGTTTTTGGAAGTGGACATTTTTGTCCCGAATGACTAATATGTAACTTTTTTGTGCAATCTGATTTTGTGCAAAAACTAATAATGCAAAAAAATCAATTTTGCTGCTAATCTTTGACATATCCAAGACTGTTATAAAAAAAAAAGAGCCAGTCACCAGATATGTATTTTTTGAAAATAACTCATTTTCTCTGTTTTCATCATGAAAAAAACAGCGGTTTCATGTATTCAAAATGGCATTTAAAGGGTTAAAATCCTGAAAATTATTACATTTTTGGTATTTTCTATTAGGGCGGAAGTTGCTTTAAAGATTGAACCCAAAAAAGTTGTGAAAAAAACCTTTTAATATAATGTTTTTATCAAAGTATTTTGCAGTGGACATTTTTGTCTCGAATGACTAATTTGCGTAGTCCACTCGAATGATACCGGAGGGTTAATGGGAACAATAATGCCATACTGTACACTAAAGTAGGCTTGATATATGTATTCTCTTGTTTTACTGTCAAAGAGATCTATTACAATCTACTGGACTGAAACACATGGCACACGTATTGTTGTGTTATCCACTTTCCCTTAATACATAACATTTCATTAACAGATATTATTAAAAGCTGCTGCTGCTAAAAGCATAGTTGTATGCTAAGTAAATATTCCAATGGTCTTGGTATATATGTCTTCTGTTACTGATGCACATATCTGACCTGCAGCACGGTCTGGATCTTGGCAGAGACGTCGGCCTGCTCGTAGAGTTTGATGCCCTCTTGGTGGGCCCCGCCCGGGCACTGCACAGCGATCTGCTGCAGGTGGGTCAGCACCACGCTGTGAGCCTGGGCCACTGCCTTGAACTTATCAAACAGGAGCTCCAGCAGCTCCAGCAGCAGCCTGTAGAGGGAGCCACAGAGAAACAAGTGGGGAAGAGAGCAGGAGAGACATGAAGAGGAGAGGGGGAAAGGGGCAGAGATGAAGACATTCGTAAGTAGTAATGCTAAATAGGAAACATGTGGCACACTTTCTTACTTTTGGAACATCACATGGTCTTGGATTGAAATGCTTCCATAGTTAAAGAATGGTTTCTATGCTCCTGCATGGTTGCCTTAGCTCCAGATGTATCGTATCCGTTAAAACAGTTGAGACATTGAGTGACAAAATAAACAGCATCCAGTTTAATCGAGATGACACTTGTCAAATGTGAGGAGATTATTGCTCCACTTACATTTAGTAAAACCTCTTTACTCCCATCACCAGAGGGATGTATGTGCTAAGACGCATGGTGAAAGGAGGATCCCAGTTTCACTATACATACCCTCACAAAATAGGTAAATAAAATCTCATTTTAAAACTATGTAAAAATCCAAAGTATTTCTTGATGTGGAAAAAAACCAAAGGCAAGGTATATCTGCATTGAAGGAAATAACAGGAAGCAACACCCAAAAATGATTAGAGTGTGATTCACATTTACACCAATTAGGTGTTTCGGCTCATTGTTTTTGTTCACATTTCATATTCAGCTGATACTCACCGCCATTTCTTCTGCAGTATCTTCTGCAGTAATAACCTAGCACCTGGCGAGGCTATGAGGAAAGCTGCCCAACCTCAACTCAGATGAACAGCTACTCTCATTAACTCTAAATGGCTCTGGCTGGAGAAGAGAGCACAGCCAAAACCAAAAAGACCTTCCACTTGATCTGAGTGCTGCGCTCTGGATTGAAAACTCACACTTGCCTCATCTACACTAATGCTTTCATGCACACTGTGCTGTACCTGCTTTCTGCACAAGGACAAAGCTTTCAAAGTAAAGAGAGAACAAAGGCTACATGAGTTTAGTCTGAATGAATACACGGTGCACCCATGCCAGTGAGTGCCCACTTTATTTTAGTGGAGTTATTAGAGTTAATACAAATATAATCCCACTGTTTGTGCAAGACTGTTCGATTAGTACTATCCTCTGGCCTTTTAATTGGGTTTGATTTAATCAGTGGTGTGTGAAACTGTTTTTTCCTTATTCTAGGCAACTAAAATTATTTTAAAGACCAATTTAAAGTCCCAGATAGGGAAACCACTCCAAAACCAAACCAGCTGTGTCATAGAAGATGCATGTATAATCTTACACTATGAAATATACTGTATATGTAACTACTACTACTACTTCTATACATAATAATTATAATGTTCTGAATCTTGTACTCAAGCTGGCAGGACACACAGGGTCACAGCTCCCTGCTCTGGGTCAAATACTTACATAGAAAAGTTGTCTGCCAAAAACAAACCATCTTTTATGAAGTTAACTCAAAAGCACCTGAGCCTTCACCTCATAAATGCCAAGATGAAACAAATTACAAGCTATTTAAAATGCTGTGCAAAAAAAAACGCATGCTAAAGGTTTTGTGGAGTGGCCAAGGTTTCCTGGGGAGGTGCCGGATAATGTAACGGCAAGATGGATGTTTCACTGAGGGGCATTTTGGTTGGCTGCCTGTCACTACACTGGCAGAAGCAGTGAATACATGTTATTAATGGAGAGGAAAGCAGGCACCAATCACTATGAGCTATAACTCAGTGAATGGGAGACGTTCGTAAGACGAAGAAAGAGAGGAGCTGCGAGACGCCAACCAGTCGAGGAATTCTCTCCCCCTTTCATGCATAAACATGAATGACTGACAAGAAAACGTGACACCAACTTAAAGAATGGGACAAACAATTCATGGTCATGTTTGCATACATGGAGCTGGACATGGGTAAAATGGATGGCTCTGACCTTGTCACCGCTTGTTGTTGTTCCACACACACACACACACACACACACACACACACACACACACACACACACACACACACACACACACACACACACACACACACACACACACACACACACACAGTGTAGATAGCCCAGACCTCCTCATTATCTCCCAGTGGAGGCCATCCTAATCCATATAGTCTGTTCTTTGAGGCCTGTTCTCATTTCCCCTCAGGATCGAAGCTGACACTCACATGGCTGATGAACAGTCGGGAGCATACACGTGGACCTGCACGCCCCTTACTAACTGACCGACACCACCTCTGTGTGTGTTTCAGTTGGGGACGACAACGATGGTGTCTACATTAGGTTATCATAAGGAAGGTTGTCAGCCACAGATAAACAAAATTACAGTAAAAAGGGGCTTGTGGTTGCGACGGATGCTGTCAAACCTTCCATTGTAGAAGATATACAGCATGTTTTTGAGTATGTAAGGAGGCCCTTCCTTGATTATGTAATTTATCTAATGTTTAAGATGATTAATAGATGCAGTGCCGGTGCAGTTCCCGGGTAATGTGTTATTGTGTGTCTTTTCTTTTCTGCATAGTGTTTATAGAACCATTTTTTGAAGTATGCAATGTGCCATGTCATCTTTCTGTCAAACACAAATCAAGTAGAAACACATTCACCCAAACATCTCCAATGCCCACTCTACTGAACACGGGTACAAGAGGGACAAGCAATCAATCTCACGATCAACATCCTTTTCTTGTTTTTAAATTGGATTTAAAATACTCTGCCCTTATCTTAATGTTCTTTGGTCATTCAAGCATTTCTTTATTTTTAAATCAGCTCTTTTTCTAAGGGATTCAGAATCACTTCAAAAAGCAAAGCAAAAAGTCTCTGTTTTTGTAAAACAAAATGAAAAAAGGGAGTTAAAAAAAAGTCTGCTTTTGATGGAAATTAAACTGGACTAATCACAGATCAGTGGTGCATGCTAATAGCTTTGGCGCATGGAGTGGGAACCTGTGTGGAGTATCTTATTAAAAGTAAAAATCTTAGTTGGAAATAAAATTGCACTTCAGCGTAGCTGATCACAGAGGACACGAATGAGAACGTAAACCTCCCAGAGTTAAGCCGCACACGGCTTTATTTGCTCTAAAGTGCTTGAGTGTTGCCTGCTAGTCCGCAGTGCTATACAATATAGTGTGCAATACGCAAGACCATTGTTCCCTGCAAGTGGTACACTGGGTGGAGTTTCCATAGCAACAAGCCTCGACTTTAAATTGTAGTGAACATAGCCAAAACTAGGTGTGGATGCATCCGAGTACAAACACACACACACAAACCTTTAAGGGTTCGCCCAGATGCAAGCGGTCTGACACGAATACAGTGTTAAGCGCTCACACACGTACGCTCACGCAGGCAATTTTACAACAATCTGTAAGGAGTAGAGCTGGCAATGAGCTACACGGTGGCCTGTTACATTGAGGTCAGATGAGATTCGCCAGGCAACCGGAGAGGGAAAGCAGACGAGGCCAGAGAGAACATCCCTGACAGAAAACAAGACGTTCCTCTTAAATGGTTCAGGATCAGTGGACTGAGACCTGTGTTCCCCAAGTCTGCTCACTGCATGTGTGTGTCTGCAGCAGCTGATGGGACTGCTCTTAAAATGGAGCAGTCCTCTACGGCAGGTGGAAAGTTGTTTGTGTGTATACGGGTGTGTTTAACCATGACTTGTCTGGGTTTAAAGCAGCAGAGGATCTGTTTTCATGGTCTGAGGCAGGTGCTCTTCCACTCATAGCCTTTACTATGTTTCATACCTGGTTGACTGTCTGACTATGAACACAGAGGGACTGCATTCAAAACCACTGCCTTCGCTGCCAGCACTAAACAAACCTCAAATACTTTTTGTGTGTAAACATTTTAAATTACAGCTGACTTATCAATGACATATAAACTACTTACAGCTGTACTGCATTAGTAGTAACAATACACTCAACCAACCACTGGAGAGAGTGGCCACCTTGTACTTAATGACGCTGGGGAACTGCATCTAATGGGAATACTATAATTACACAAGAATATGCAAGCCAGCTGCTTTAATAAAACTCCTGCACAGCTACAGTACTGAGGGGATTACAAGTGACAGCTTTACTAAGGTCTTTTTTTTTGCATATTGCTTAACACTAATCATTGTATAGAACCATTGCTGATTCTTCTCCTTATTCTCTGTCAGGCAGATAAGATTCCAACAGTCTCAAAACAAATTGCAATTTTACGGTTATTTTTTAAGATTCGAACACGACCATTTTGATCTGAGCTATATTTCTGTAAAGGTTCAGGACTGTATCTTACACAGTTGCGAAACATTGGTGTGTGAAAATCTGTCCACAATCAGAAATATAAAGACTAAAACCTGTTCATTTACATGTCAGCAACACTGTAAAATGTTAAATTATCCACAACAACGACAAATAACATTAGTTGTTAGCTTTTAAAAATATGTCCTATGAACAATTAATATACTGTAGATGCGTGAAAGCTCAGCCAGACTCTTCTGTCAGTTCTTTCTATACCAATAGCTGTTAATCATTATCTCATGGTATACTGTGAAAACGGTGAACTGCTTTCACAGAGCACATTATAACTTTTATAAGATGGCTTTAATCTTTTGTACACAAGTGCTTATGATTCCTTCTTCATGGCTATCTATTAAAGGTATCAGTCATTCCCTTCTCATTTACTATCTATTATTAACCTGAAGAATTCTCCACTTCCCCAGTGACATTCTTTCTTCAATGCGTGTTTTCTTATCCTCTCTTTCTCATTACTGTACCTTGGCTTGCTCTCCTGGGCCAGGTTTTCTCCTCTCTGGTAGGCATGGTCTGCTATCTGAGTGGTGGATCTCTTGACGATCTGTTTCAGCTCAGGTTCCAGTCGCTCCATTATGGCTTTAATTGTCTCAGGGATTTTCTTCAATTTGGCCAGTGCCTGAAGAAAAAGGAGGATACAAAAACTTGAAGTCAAGAAAGACTAGGATCACCAAAATAGCAACCAAAACCAAATGCTGAAGTTGACTTCTCACAGTGTCTATATTGTTTAAAAGTGTTCATGTATGTACCTTGATGAGGATGCCCATGAACTCAGCACTGTTTTCCTCTGGATCCACCTCAGTGAGGTCTGCTTGGTTCAACTCCCGCACATCCTGCTCACGCACTAAAGAAAGTAAATACACAACATAAACATACAATAAGTTAGCACATACCGTCTACGGTTAGCACAACTGCTTATAAATGTACAGCCGAATATATACAATTATTTAAACAACGGACAGTTAAAAAGACAATTACAAAAATGGTTGTCAAAGACTTTGGGAGATATGCCATGTAACATCGACAAACAAACATCTGAAATCTACATGTACATTTGTAAAAACCAAGATTGAACCTTCACCTTTTCAATAGCGCACTAAAACAAATTTAAGGTGAGGCTTCAGATATAAGTGCGCACACCTGCACCAATCCTGTTATCCTCCCCTCATTCATATTCTTTCCATCTGACTTAGCCACATTAGCAGCTAAATTGAGAGTGGCAGCGTCGAGTGATGCTCTAATTTCCATTAGATGGGGCGTCCCTATTCCCCATCAGGCACGTTAAGACGGTTAATGTTTATGGCAAGTTAATGGACTTTGGGTGTATTTCCTCTTTTCCTCCATTCCAACTCTAGCTTGTGTCATAATTATGACAATTACAAGCTACAAATGAGGTGCTCTAATGCTATTAGACAAAATGGCAAGCTAGGCCATTGATGGAAGCCGGCTGCTGTGTCGTGACCGCAGTTGTTAGCATGACGGTGTATGGGCACTTACTGCCTGGAGGTAGCTAATTGCCAGTGTTCTCCTTGCATAATGATGGGAAAACTGTGGTTTAGCTTTTACTTTTACTTTTAGGTCTACAGGGTGGGCGAATTGAACAGATATTCATAATCTATTAGTGGTAATTCATGCATTTGTGTTTTCCAAAACACGTGAGTGTGCGGGGAAAATGACGGTTTTAGGTGACATAAGCTTTCAGTGAAGAAAGGGCTAAATGCAAAAGAGACAAAGAAATAAACAACAACTGGATATAAATGTTGGCCACATCGTTGCTTTTAGTGAACCCTTATTTTTCAAGAGCATATCATATATTAGGATAAATCTTTTTTCATCCCAAGGGATAATTGAAGAAGCGGCAGCAATTAGTTGATATGTTTGTGGCATTGTGTGGTATGCACAGGACGGAGTATGGTTGCATGGCATCCACCCAGCTTAAACGAAACCGTGAGTTGCTAAGTTAGAACGCCAAGAGTAGGTGGTGAAAAAAAGTGTCAGGCTTAATATAAAAACTCAGAAATACCAAGGGAACAGCAAGTTATTGCCGGATTAACTTTTTTCATTATCTTCTTGTTTGCGTTCCTCTGTTCTCTGCCTGCAAGGAATGCAGTGCTGACTCTACGCCCCTACAACCATGAGAGAATTCATACATTCCTGAATACAGTTATAGTCTGCATTATGAGACCCTGTTAAAGCGCTGGTTACCAGTTTGTGCATAATTAATGCCTTTCCCCTGCTGTGAAGACAGAGATGCTGGGTGACTAATGGTACAGATAGGGGGGGACAAGATGATTATAATGTTAGCGTGGGAATTGTATATGATGATCATAGTCAAGGATATTATGACATATACTGCAAGGAGAGAAGTGTGTATGTGCAAAAGTCAGTGGTGTGTGTATTGCACTGCACAATGGTTTGGATAAGCAGTTTCTGTGTGCATTCAATAATACTATGTGTGCGAGAGGCAATACACACCCGTAATGACATGCAAATGGGTGTAAGCTAATGACTTCATTATCACTAAGGATATCAGCACAGTGGAAGTAAAATCGCAAACTGAAATCCACACACTTTGTTTTCCAAAGAGATCAACAACACTGCTTTGTTGATGTGTTTATCTCTGTAGTTCTCCCGTAATGTATGCAACTTTATTGGAAAACAAACCACATAACAAATGGTTTTTTTCATGAAACACCCTCTTAAAACCCCCAGTTCTTTTTGTATCTCATTTCCTTCACATAATCGTTTCGCCTTACTCTTGCCAAGCTAACGCCCATACTCCCTCATACTACCATATTTAGAGATATCTAAGGTTCGTACCACTGCCTGATCCAGGTGTGCTGAACTGTGATGTATCCAAAAGCTTGCGTGGGGTGGACATGCTGCTCACATCCAACACAGGCATTGGAGATGTATCTTTAGCAGCAGAGCTGTGAAGACAAAAAGAATAATCAGTCTGGATAGAATAATTAACTTTCTAAAATTACATGCAAATACAATAATATATATTGCATGATTATGAGAGGAATATACCCAGATTAACTCTAAAAATCTTGAGTTATAGCTTCTTATACACATAGAAAAGTTTATAATGCCCAGAAATGCACCAACTAACCTGGCCATTTCTCAGAAAAACAATCTAATTTTATAACAAAAATAATGATTGCATCTGGGTAGGATTGGTGCTGCTTTCCAATAAACCATTTATCATGGCTTAAGCCTGAGGTGGACGCAATCCGGCTCTCTTAAGTTGGGCGGTATAAACACAGTGTGTCTGCTAAGTGAGTGGGGTGTATGGAGGGTGGCTTGTTGTTAGAGGCGACCCAATACAGGAAGGCCAGGACCTGTCACCGGCTGACCCTCAGTAATAAATCACTGTGCCTCAGCAACCCACAGCCAACATAATTACTGCACCCCACACACAGACACACATGTAAAAGCACAAACAACACTTAAGCTGAATGCCATCCACGGAACACAGCAGCATCAACAGCGTGTTTGAAGCCATTGTGCTGCATTATCCCTAATAGCTTATACGCCCGCATCAAGAAACTAAGAGACTGGCCCTCGGGTCACGGAGGCATAGCTTAAGTTATTCTCCTAGTGGCTGCAAAACCTAAATCATCATTTAAAAGCAGCTCCGGTGTCACACGGAAACTCTATGTCTATTCTATCAGCTTATTTTTCTACTGCTATTAATTGGCAACTGTTTCTCCTAGGTTGAAATGTGTTTTTCCAGGAAACCAAACAATAAAATGGGCTTATTAATACATATAAGATGTATTACAGACAGTATCATCAATCATGGCTCCATGTTCATACCTCCCGATTCCCCATGAGTTAATCAGTAATGTATACTTCTTTACAATAAATGATGTGTTTTTCTCCTGTTTCTTTGAAACTTCACAGCAGATACTGTAGTACAAACAGAAAAAGTTGAGTTATTCAAGGTCTAATTTTTTTTCTCAGTAATTGGCTTGGTTTACATATAGTAAATCATTGGAAAGTTGTCCAGAGAATGAACGAACTCATAATTAATAGACATCTGTACAGTCAGAACTTTTAAAAGAAGGAGGACTTAGAAGGCTACATTTCCTATGACTACATAATAATCAAACAAGAAAGGCTTTTGGGGACTCAGACCAAACAAACCAGCTCAAATTTGTATTTTTATAACAATCTATCTAATCTCACTACATCTGTCTTACTCTGTAAATTAGTGAAAACTTTGAGTAAAAAGATAAATAAAAAGTCAGAAGAGGAACACATCTTAGAGGGATGTTAATAAAGGAAAAAAAATGAATTGTTTTCTACCTAGTTAATCTTGCTGTTAATTGGTAACCATATGATTACAAAATATGCCGCTTACCCTGGAAGACGTGCAGCATTTTTGTCCTTGTTCTTGTGTCCCAGACGACTGGTGGACTTGATGTAGAGGTGGCGGTGCAGCTCATCGATGAGCACAAGGTGGATGTTGAGCTTCCTGCTGTGGAGCTCGAGTCGCAGATCTCCAAGCCCCTCCACCTGCAGAAGGGGGCCTTCCAAGGAATCCACCGCTGACACCTGCATATGACAAAATACCAGGCAATCACAGGTTGTCCTGAGCTGGACTTTTCACGTTTCATAGTGTCTGATGGAGATTTTCTTTTGGCATTTGCCTTCACTGGAAAGCCCACAGTAGAAATCCACAGAAAGACATCAGAACAGAGAGAGAGGTAGGGAAACGCAAGTCTAAAAGGCCATCAATTCTATGGCCAATTTTCATAAAAGGTTCATGGCAAATCATCACACAGCCTGGAGGTGGGAAGGCTGCACATTCATTGTTCTTTTACAATTGCACATAACTCACCTTTGTAGGACAAGGATGTACAAGACACACAACGAGGAGAGGATCTCTATGTGACAAAACATTTAATTGATCCACTCACCAACCTGTGGTTATAGAATAAAACCGTCCAAATCTTATATTGTGTTATGACGGTAAAATGTACCTGTCAGACCAGCTTTGAACGATTCCATTTGAAGTTACACCTTCTGCCCCAATGATGAAGAAACCCAATGGTTCCCCATGAAGATCAGCCGTTAACATCCCAGTCTTGACACTCATTTTCCACAAGCTATCATAGACATGCCCAAAAAATAGACTTAGATGCAACTCATGTTCTCCAGCCAGAGTATCAGCAGAGGGTACGGGATTCGGGAAATGTACATAGCATTATCTACAATATATGAAAAATGTATTTTCCTCCAACAAATGATTTAAAAGTCTTCTCACGCCCTCCCGAC
This sequence comes from Notothenia coriiceps, assembly GCF_000735185.1. Taxonomy (NCBI): domain Eukaryota; kingdom Metazoa; phylum Chordata; class Actinopteri; order Perciformes; family Nototheniidae; genus Notothenia; species Notothenia coriiceps. The sequence continues at coordinate 193,588 of NW_011367525.1, read as the reverse complement.
TCACGCTCTTTATTTTTGAAATGTCCCCGTTACTCTCCCTGCTTCTCTCTTTGCTCAGTTTTTTTATTAACAGCAGCATGCTTGCAATTAATACATCTTCATGCCATTAAATAAAATGTGCAAGGCTGTATTTGTGTATACATGTGCATTACTATGTCTATTTCAAGAGCACTAATGGCCAGATGATAGTGCTTTGAAAAATATTTGCATGGCCAAGGCGAGCCAGAAGGGAAGGGTAGCTGCTGGTGGGGGGCAGGGTGCATGGGTCAAGTGTGTGTTGATGCAAATGAGAGGCGCATTAGTGACAAGATGAGCTAATGCGCTGCATGATCAGCCCGCTTTGGTTTAATACAATAACTCTGCGTGCATGCAAGGCTCTGTGTGTCACCGTTTGTGTGTCTGTGTTCACACCTCCCAGATGTGTGTATGATTATATGTGTGTGATTGTATGGCTGTAAATCATTTAACACTTATGTGTCTGAGTGTAGGGGGGAATATCTCATTACCATTGGGCTGGGATGACAGAGGAAGGCTGGTTAACATCATTAGGGGGACGGGCCTGTCAGCTTAATGAGCGATATGAAGCCTCTTGTGGATTTGCAGGGTAGCAAGAGAGATGGTGAGAAGGACACAAGTGAAGAGAGGAGAAGAGAGGAGAGGAGAACAGAAAAGAAGTATGACAGCTTATCAGTAAGCTCTGAGCACCATGGGGGGGGGGGGGTTGTG
>NW_011367525.1:168097-192846 GCF_000735185.1 Notothenia coriiceps | reverse complement strand
GTACCGGAGGGGAGAGAGAAAGAGAGCAGCGAAGGGGGGGGGGAGGAGAGAGATGTAATATGGGATCCTGATAAAGCTGTGGAGAGTATGTGCTGCAGGGAGGTGGATGCACAACGCACCCAGGAACGAACGCTAGCTCCGGTCCTTTTCCCGTGAGGGAAACTGTGGACTCGATGCCCTGACAGGCTGGTATTTGTGCAACCTGCACAAACACAATACTGCACCATGATTACAAATGGTGAAATACAATGTAAAACTACCGAAAAATACCAGCTCACTAAAACACAACCGCTCAACTCAACGCAACTACTAACTATACCCGCGGTCAGAGAGCGGAGATGTTTCCCCTTTGTTATGTAATATGACGCGTTTGACGTACTGTATGACTTTAAAAAAAAGCCGTTTTTAAGAGCAGAGCTCAAAATTGCTCATTTCCCTCTGAATTCCTGCCCTTATGTCTCGTAAAACATATCAAATCCTACATTCACTTTTTTAATTGTAATTTTCAAGCAAGTTTAAGCATAAATGTAGAAAAAAAAAACCCTGCAAGATGCTCTTTAATCTCAATGACAAATGTAATTGTGGCTCAGCTCATATTAATAGGGATTTGGATGAAGTGATAGTGTCTAAGCTTATGACTTGCACTGTCCATGTGTTTTACTTTACTTAATATGAATACCATAAATACGCCCCCGGTAGTTGTAGCAGTGTTTACACAGGAGGCATTTCAGGCACGTTGTCAGTCTCATGTGTGTCTAACACAATGGATACACTTTGTATTTCTAATGAAACTCTGCTTGCATTTGATTTGACAATATTCTGTCAAAATGTGCAAGAGAAAAAACAAACAGTACACAAGGCCACTTTAAAACTGATATTAATATGCCTCCACACACAGTGCTGGCAAGCTGATGATTGCTTATTGACCATTTCATGTTCAGTTAAGTCTTCTTTAGTGAAAAAGCAACCCGTAACAAGCACAAACTACATTTGAGAGCTTGAGAGCGACAATAATTTCAATTAATTGCAAGGAGGGTGTAATTTTGAGGCACTTACTGCTCTGAACAGACAATAAGTGAGCTGCAGGAAGCAGTTACATCACACAAACAAAATAGCCAGGATAAAAAAAATCTATAGACAAATGATTTCTCAAAACCACATTAACATTAACAAGGGGGGCGCAACACGATTATCGGACATTTTGGCATACGCAACTGCTTCTTTAGGGTCGAAAAGAAAAGAGAACAATGGAAGAGAGGAGAGGTGGAATATGCTCTTTACATGAACAGTGTTTCTTCATCAGGCAGGGCTAATGGATCACCCACTCAACACCCAGGAAATTACCTCAGGATAGCGCCCTCCTCTCTCAGGCATGATTAATTGATCCGGAGAAGGGTATAAGAAGCAGAGATGGAGAGAGGAAAAAGTGCTGATGCGCTTCGGAAGTGGGGTGGATCGGAAACACAGTGGGGAATCGGAAGGAATGGTGCTGACCTTTTTGACTATTAATGAAAGCGGGAAACTGTCACATGTGAAAATATCTCTTGTTTCTAATGAAATCCTGCAAGAGGAGTTGACACTTGGTGCAGTACCCTGACGCGATCTATCATGATCCAAAGAAGGAAGGTAGGGCAGAGAGAAGAGAAAGAGAGAGAAACGCACACCACACAGAGAACGGCAGAGGGTTTGACTTTCAGGAAACCCAGGAATGTTAATTTCAACTCCAGAAAACAAATTATGGCAATCAATTTACTTCTGGAATAAGTAAAATGCCTTGCAACACCATATGCTTTTGTTGAAGGTCATAAACAAGACCATTAACCATTCCACAGCAAAACAGTGCATGTGTTTGTGTGTCTCTGTGTTTGTGTCTAACCAGGCTTGCAGCTCTTGCTCTGCTTTGGCCCGATCCTGCTCCATGTCTTTGTGCAGCTCATCAGTGATGGTTTTCCTCAGGGCCACTTCATCAACTGGGGACGCAAAGAGAAGGGAAAGAGAGAGTTAGAAACAGAGGATCTTCTTAGGCAAATAAATGTGATTTGCTTACAGCAATATTGTGTCTGTTGGAACACTGAGTTATACTGTCCGAAAATGTGTTATTTCATTTTAAAGAGTAATGACAGGTCTATTCGTCTTGTTGCTAGAGCTTGACAATTAGTGAATTAATCCATGAACAGATAAAAAAGTATGCAAAGCAATTAGTCATTCAATTCATTATTAAAGTACCAAACATTGCACAGTTCCAGTCTGTCATTTTGTGCTATTTCATGCTATTCTTGAATCTTAATGTGATTTCAGACTGACGCCGGTCAAGCAAAACAGGCAGGTTGGCCTTATGCTCAATGAAAGTATGACGTTTTATGATGTTTTACTACACACAAAAAATTGAATCAACAACTGATTTAATCCATGTTGAATATTTTGTGTTAGTTGTTGTAACATTGCTGAATTTCTTTTGAATCCTAGTTTATACTGTCATCTCTGTGCTTTCTCTGAGTAAAGCGAGGTGTGATAGACAAATGCTGTATGACTGACAAAGAGAAATATGTCTAGAGTGCTTAAACACACACAAACACACACTGACACAAAAGAAGCACAAACATCCTCATATCACAGCAGCGCACCAACCTATCTACATAATATTCATGTCAGGGACATCATACATGTATGATTTCCGTGTCTCCACCGCTCTATCTTGGCAGGTAATTAAGCATGAAAGTAAAGATGCCAGGCCAAAACGTGCTCTGAAGACAGGAGTGCCATGCGGTGTGCTGCGACACTGCAGTAATGGAGGGAGTGTCTGTGTGTGTCAAGATTACTCCCCCGCTGCATTAGTTAGATAGGATAATCCCTATTGTCAAGGTCTATTATTACCTGGTTACATGTGGTAACAACAGGCCGGTGGACACGCGCACACAAAAACCTAATGCCAGTTAAATCAGATCAACAATAAGACCTGAAATGTGCAATGACATTTCTTTCTTAGTTTTATAGCAAATTACCTAATACTTTAGTTAATGTGCCTATTTTGTGATTCAACCAAAAGGTGTGGGGGTGCTCTGTTTTTTTTTTTTTTTTACACATTCTCAGTATCACAAATAGAAAGTGTACAAAGACAAACAAACGTCAACAAATGATACATTTTTAAACTTTAGTTTAGTGTGAAGTTAAATTCGTTTTTTTTGGGCAGACTTGAAATCAAGACCATCTAATTCAGCTTAATTGTTTTGACTTAAAAAGATAAAACTCATTGTCTTCAATCCCTAAATCCAGATCAACATCATCTTCTAATTAAATGTTTGAAATATCACATTGCTCAAAGACCCGGTTATATTGGACCTCTTTACCAAAAGGCTTTTCAGATACCTTGTGGACAGAAGGACAGAATCCCACCAAACAAACCTCTTCTAAGGAAAGGAAAAAAACAATTGCGTCTAAAATGCTTGGCTTCAAATGATTGAAGCACCGGTGGTAGCAAGAAATGGTTTCCTTTATGGGTAGAATTGTCTTTATGGGTGCTTGCATGTCCTGAAAGTGCCACTGATGTATTCTGCTCTTTGTGATGACTTAAATAAAAGATCCATTTATAATTGAAGAAAGGAATTACATAACATTTAAACTCAACCGTCAAACATTTCAGGGGCAAACAGAAATATATAAAACGATTTGTATTGTCTTCCATGCTTGAAGTAAAGAACAAGTCAGTGATACTGGTGAACTAGTGAAAACTAGTTACCAGGAGATGGCTGCAGTTAATGCAACCGGTGTCAAGGAGACAGAGTAAATGCTCAGCTCATTAGCAAACATTTCATCCTCCACTTTCTGTTATGGGTTTCTTGCCTCCTCCTGCAGCTCAGTCACACCCACACTGTTAACAATTTGCTCTTAGAATACAGTTCATTTAATCCTTGCTCTGAATTACAACCTCTGTAGCCTTTCCGTCTCTGCAGCAAACCGCACATAAGAAGAACTCACAGCATGACAACACTTTGGTACGGCTTAGAGAAAGAAAAGCAGCAGGTAGAGGGAGGTTTAGGATGACAGGGCTTCAGAAGAAACACTCGTGCAAACAGAGGCGGTGATTGACAGTAGACAACTTTTTGCTGCAGTGTCTCCTCAAAGACAGACACTGCTGTCACCTAACTGTCCAGAGTGTGGGAAAATAATATTCATCATGTCTGACAGCACTCAGAATCTCCATTGATCCATCTGCAGAGGAGAGTCTAATTACAACTCTGTTAAGAACTACGACAGAAAGACAACCTGTAGGACCAGAACCCTGCCGAAAGGTGTCCGTCAAATAACAAGTAATAATGCTTCTGACATCAGGGTGATATGAAAACATCCAATGATATGCTATGATTGTCTTCCGTCTACAGAAATAACACGCTGGCATTTAGACGTGAAATATGTACTTCAGTAAGGCATTTTAGCAAGAGAACTGTCTCCTGGAGATAAGAGAATACACAATGTACTGCATGAATATTGCATTGTTTTGCTTTATCAGTCTAGCTTTCTACTCTGGTTATCATATTTTTGTGATAACTTCAACAAATGTGACAACATAATCAGAGCCGAATATTTTCCCTTTCTTCCAACTCACAACAACAATGTCGATGTACTGAAAAAACAAGCTGCCTATTGCCATGATGAAACTTGTGAGAATAATGTTGTGTCCACTATGTATCTAGCAACTAAATAGCTCGTAATCTTTAGGATAAAGACACCTCTATTACTCACTTTTCCCTCCAGAGATTTGTACAGTAAATGAATACAAAGTACTTGGAACCAAACTAAAGTGACCCTTTGAATCAGAGGTCAAATCCTGCCATTATGAAGTAACTATCGAGTAGGACTGGCATTTCTGTATCAACTGCCCTTTATAATATTTCACACTTGCATTCAAAAAAGATCCCTCTGAGCAGTACACTACGAAAAGTAAAATTCTAAATGTCCTCTAAGTTCAGACAAGCCTCAGCAATTCCTCATTTATCACTGCATGCTCTCCAGCTCTGCAGAGAGAGGCTTCAGATAGCTAGAAGGCCCGCAGGGTCACCTGGAGAACAGGTTCTGATATGATAAACACCGTCTGGGGTCCTTGAGGGAGGCTGGTTGGGTCAGAGACAATTCCAGATCGACAGAGCCAGTGTCACTGCTGAGTAGGACATGTAAATGTTAAAAAGATTAAAAACTCATCATCTTTTTAGACGTGTCCCCCTCGTTTCCGTTTCCACCAATCACTAAACCCTGTGGAAAAACCCATAGAGGAGTAGGGGAGGCGGTGAAGCACAGGCTATTGGCAGTGGAGATAATAGACGAAGGCAAATTGCGTTTCTCATCAGAAGTTTCATTAACCCCAGGACCCGCGAGGAGGGCATAATCTGTAACATTACCACTTCCTCACGTTTCTAGCTCGCGCTTCCTGGAGTCACCGCGCACCTTTCACAATGCTCACATAGGAGAGAACATAGAAAAGAAAAGCGCCAAGGCCAGGCAGGTGCCGTTTCTGATATATTTTCTTTTATCCAGACTCTTTCCTGTTAATTCAATCTCATGTGATGAAAAATGACCTAACTGATCAGTTCACATTTGAAGAAGATAACTATAAAAGTCAGTTTCAAAAGGAGAGTGATATATTTCAAACTCACATTTATGCACATACACTAAGTCATACACATTTCTCCTATTGTTTTTCTCTGCCTGTCCCTTTTCCCCCCAATTCTCTCTGCCGCACCAGGGAGACATTTAAGCAGGCTATTAGTCCAGCGGAGTGTGTGGGCTCTGGCATATGAATATTTATAACACATTGGAGAAGGTGTAGGAGGTTCAACCTTGACTATGTAATCAGCACACATACTGAGTCAGGCCCATGATTTAGAGACAGTCGACCTGCTGAGAGCCTCACTCGATACTCAACTCTCGTGGACACACATAATCAATGTCTGCCTCATTAAGGTCGTACCCTTTCAGAATTGGGCTGAACTTTGCAACTTTTTAACCAGATTCACAATCATCCTAGCTTTTTTTACTTCTTTAAAAAGAGCAAGCTTGATCAATCGTCCAAGTTGACTTTTTCCTTCTCCTTTATAATACTAGGTGAGGTTGTTACACATTACACCGCAGGGTGACCTTGCGAAGAAAGTAGAGGACTAAATGTCAACAGACATGATTGTTGAGGGATACTGTAAATATTTAAATAAGGGCCACTGTCTGGCAGCCATTAAAATGGCAATAATGGTCACTATGCAGAAACATAAAAAGTACAGCCATTCAATCAAAATCCATAACGCTGTTTCTATATATTTTTATTCCATTCTTCAATCTTTTAATAACTGGTGAAAAAAATAACTTCTCTACTCAATCTTTTTGCGTGTACAGCATATTTGCAAATGAACTGTTAATGTCCAGAAACAGAGAACATACAGATAGATAAGTCGGTTTGTGATATCTTTCATGAAAACTGTTGTGCTATCGCACAACATGGCATGGCATGGCATGGCATGGCAACGCATGGCAGCTTTCCATAATAACTACACATAACAAACTTCTGGTCACAAAAATTGAAATTAAATGTTGCTTTATCTTTTAATCTGAGAAACTGATTAGTGCAAACAATAGAGGAATAATTGAATACAACATGGGAACAAACTTTGTTTCCATTAGCTCTGTGGGCATTAGCTCATGCACACAAAGCTAATGGAAAATGGACCGACAAAGAAGGTTTTTTTGTGGAATTTACAGGAATAAATTCTATTAACTGTCCAAATTGTGTTACTAATGTGCCCAAACAAGAAGGCTGGGGGCTCACAAAAAATTTGGTGTCATATCACAGAAACACTACGACCAAATTAAAGTTTAACACGCACGCACACACGTCCACCTCTTTCCCTTAATGAGGCCTGGTGGTTTGTTGTGAGAAACTGTGGAGGTGTCGTTTTAATCACTGGAGTCAGTGTGGCGTGGCATAAGTTGGCCTTTTTTAATTACCTTGCTGATTGAGCACAGTCAAGGATGGGGAGGCCTGCCCACACCCTGCAGACCACCTTCTTAAGAACCAGCGCCCACGCCCCATTATGAATAGTGCAATGAACAGGTAACATTCAGACGTCCTCTGTTGGATATGTCAAGAGATAAGGATCAAGCACCCATACTATTAAGACTAAAAACTTTACCTCAAGAGAAGAAGTCGTCCCAAAATTCTATAATAGTCACACTAAATGATTTGAAAATGAAAAACTAATAATATTACTAGGGGGAAATGAAAGAAAGCTTGCCACAGTGAATCAAACCGACCTGATACATCTACACCAGATCGCACATCTTTTGATTGTATTATTAATGTATTATAGGAATTGAATATCAGCATTATCTGGCACAATAATCATTAACTCACCTTAACTTGTTCTGTTGTTCAGTGTTTTTCTTACATTTGTTCAAAATGCTTACGAACTTAATAGTACATTCCAAATGTATACGTATGTATAGATGTTGCAATTGTACAAAGCTGAATTGGAGTCAAAAGTATAGTGAGTTTGTTTGTGTTTGAGTGTCCACATACATCTTTTTAGAACGTAAACAATGTAGCTGAATAACAATCAACTATATTGATTGCATATGTCTGATAGTGACAGGGATGTTATTTGATATTTCAAATAATAAACATATGTATTTAAGCTTTATAATGAGACTTAACGTTTTGCAAAAGCTTCGAAAAATCAACTCATTTAAGTTTCTGTTCATTATCACGACTTTCCATTTCTGCTTTTTAATTACAGATTGTTTTTGGAAGTTTGAGGCAGTGGAAATTGCCTTCTTTGACATCCATTGTAAAACATATAGATTGAAACTGCTTTAATGGAGGTAAAACAGTTATAATAAAGACGAGAGGGAAAACTTTTCCATGCAGATCAAATAACCACTACTGCTGTGTTTAGCCTAGATGAGTGCTCTAACAACGTGCAGGAAGAAGTAGGGTCATTGTGACAAGTAGAGCTCCACAATGAAGAGGGCCACTAATTAAAGAATGCATGTATTAACATTAACAAAAAAACGAATTAATTAATTATTTCATTAACAGTTTGCGAATGGCAATTAATCATAACATGACCAAGGCTTCAATGAAATAAATGTCTTTAAATAAGGACAACGAAAATACAATATGCACGAAAAGTTGGAGACAAGAGGTTAAGGTGGCTATAAGTAAACACCCCCACAATAAACATCATTAACTGGACTTAAATCCTTAGAAAGCTTATTCCCTCATAACCTTCGCCTTCTAATTAACCACTATGCTGAAAAAGCATTCAGGAGAAATTAGCCATTACAAAGAACAATTAATTTCTTCAGTTTTTGAGCATTCACTCCTGTCTCTGTCTCCCTGGTTAAAAATGACTGCACAAATCCAGTTAAAACATTGTAATAGAAAAGAGTATTAAATCCGAAAAGCTTAAAATAATTCAGAAAGCATTTAGTTAATCCTCACAAAACAACTCCTTCTTCCATTCTACTGTAATCTTGGTTAGACTATTTTTTTCATAAAATTACGACATAAAACTACCAGAATATCATGCAGTCTAAATCAACACTGTTGGATTTATATTATTTAAAAGTTAAACCTTCTTTTCCTTGTGTTTATGCTTATAGTACACATTTATAATGATATAGTTTAGTTATTTTAGTAAATGTAATCCTTTGTGCTTTTATTTTGAAGGCAGCTTTGGGCACTGGGTGATTGAGGCACCTGGTGATAATGTATATATTGGACACAGGTGGTTATGGTATTGGCGCACCATTACGGCCCGTCCACACGGCGGCGTGCGTTGAAGCTTCAACGCTTCTGCCCATTCACTTTGAATGGGGTGACGTCACGCTTTGCCGAACTACATTGTAGGAGCTTTGCTTTGCTCGCGTTGCTCGCTTCAAAAGTTGAGCAATGTTCAACTTTTGAAGCTTCGACGGAAGCGTCAGCCAATCAAATCATTATGCCAGTAGCTCTAGTCTAGCCAATCAAACCGCGTGCTTGTGTCCGGGGCGGGAGATTCATGTGATTGGTTGTTGGTCGACACGCCCGCTGGCAAGTTTCAACGCACGCCGCCGTGTGGACGCTGCTTTAGAGGCAAAAACAAAATAACCAGGGAAAACACAGCAGAGGTCGCAGGTGAAACCATTGTTCTATGTATGTTTGATTATTGTAATTCTACTAAATAAATGCACAAAGACAATGTTCTTGCCTGGACATCGGAAGATTTCCATAAGATTTGCAACTGGTGCCCCAGCGGCAGTTCATTTTGAGTTACATTTTCTGTTTTATTTGGCCGATACAAACACTATATAACTGACCAACATATGCTCTGAAGACATGAACTTATTTCCTTATTCATAATGTGTTTGTGAAATATACGACAAACCCTTTACTTGTAGCATACTGGGGAAAAAAACTCACCGGGTGGTGCAGCAGCAGCAGGAGGTGGTGGGATTGAGATCACCTCAGGTACTACCACTGGCTCAGGCACAAGAGATGCTGGCTCCACTGGGGGCTGAGGAGGAGGTGCAACTGGTTCACAAGGAGCAGTAAACTCAGGCAGAGGAGGTGCAGCGAATGGCTCAGCTGTCTGCGGCAAGATAGTGACAGGCTCAGAAACAGGAGGGGAAGAGAGGGGTACCAGTTCGGGAACAGGGGAAGCTATGGTGGGCTCTGTCTTGACAGGAGGAGGAGGTGCTATGGCTACAGATGGAGCAGCAATGGCTTCAATTAATGAAGGACAAATAGCAATGGATTCATTTATGGCAGGGGGAGAAGATTTGATTGAAAGGTTAGGAGGAGCAAGTGGAGTGATCACTTCCACTTCGGCTGTAGCAGGGCATGGAGAGAGAATCTGGGTAGCAATGGGAGTAGCAGGAGGCAAAATGACTGGCTCAACAACAACAACAGCAGCAGCAGCAGCAGGTGCAGGAGGAGGAGGTGCCGCCACAGGCTCAAAAGCAGGAGCAGGGACAGATGAAGTTGGGAGCACCATGTCAATTATGGTGGGTGCTGCTACCTGTTCTGTAGGTGTTTTAGCAGGAGGTGGAGGAGGTGTAGGTGCAGCCACAGTCTCTGTGGTAGATGGAGCTGGAGGAGGTGCAACAGGTTCTACAAGGGAAGGGAGAGGAGGCAATGGGGTGATATGGTCAAAGATGGGAGGCACTGGACGTATGAAAGGAGAAGGAGTGATGGTAGGTGTCATAGAAGGTGGTGAAGAGGGAGCAGGCAGGACTTTAGGTGGAGCTTTAGGTGGAGCTTCAGGTTCCCTCATACGGTTGATGACATTCTCAGAAAGCTGCAATGCAAGAGTGAAAGAAGTGTCAGTGGAACAATGTGATGCATTTAAAGATAGCCCTATATAGTGGTTATATAAAGTGAATGCTCTTACTTAACTTCCAGTAAAACCAGTAAGACCCACACCATGTCACGTTTACATGTTTGTTTTCTTTCAAATTGAAAGACTAAACGTAGCATTGTGTGTGCTGTAAAGGTGACTATTGTTTTCAGTATTTATGCTAAATTAGATCATATTGTCATACTCTCAGTAAGAAAGCAGTAAGGGTATTTCCCCCAAATGTTCCTTTAGTAAACTATACATTGTGGAGAAGACAACGTTTTTTTTGTTCATGTTTAAAAGAACATAACACCATTAGTATAAACAGGATAAGACCTCGCTGAAAGATAACAATAGCCACAATTGTCCTACAAAGTAATAATAGACAGAGCAATGACAATTGAAGTCTTAACTAATCGACTAAAGCCTCTCAATCTGTATTTAACAACAGCTGACCTAAGTACAAGCTATTAGTCACTTCATTCACATGCATCCTCGTCAACTCAAAGAATAACATAATATACAACAAAATGTAAGATTCATTCATACATTGAGTAACTGACAGAAGAGCACGAGGCTAGTGACGTCAACGTCAACATTACCAAAATGACATTGAAGAGCTTTCTGTCTCACAGACACTGCAGCGTCTATAAACTATATATTGTTACATTGTATCCTCCTTATTTACTTTTATAATAACGTACTAGCACTCAGAGTGAATGGAAGTCAGGTTGCTCGCAATATCAGCGTAGCATAGCTGCTACAATCCATAGAGCACCTTGATAGTTACTTACACTATAACCTAATAACTTAATTACATCATTGTATTACAGGCATTGCTTTAAAGCAGTCAAAAAGCACCTGTTTAGTCAACACTAACCATGTAATGTAATGTATACTGTCACTTACCCGTATGCCCTTCACCACCGATACATTTTCATTCTCGTCCGACTCAAATGACACGCGCCGGGTACTGTTGTTTGCTCCCATTTTTCGTTAAATGTCAGTTATCTACATATAATGCCTAAATGTTAAAGTGTACTTTTGTTATAGCTAAGTATAGCCTGCTAGGGCCCACACTGTTTCGGCAAGTCTGCACTTCCGTAGCATGACGTGCTCGAAGAACGAGCAAGTTGATTGGACAGAAGCGTCAACATCCTAACATCAGTGACTGTCATTGGTTATTGTTTTTTAGCGGTAGTGTGGGAGTGAGAGAGCTTTCTCTTTTCCACTGACAGCACCACTTGTACTAACAATATTTTCAATATAGTCACTGTTGAAAATAGAAGTTTAAATAGCACTTTCTTCCAACGAATACAGTTATCATATTTTCTTGGCAAATTGTGAGAATATTTGTATATGTACATCTATCACTAAAGTAGGCTATAATATTGTGAGACACAGAACCTATATTGCACTAAAACAACATTTTTCATCAATTTATATTTATTATACAAATATTTTACAAACATCAATATTTCTAAGATGTAAGAATAGGATTATGTACGTCTTCTGTTCTGAATACATTGCTCCTGATGATAAGACTTGGCATAGCTTTCGGGTTGCTGAATGAAAAAACATATCCACAACCCTTTTTTTGCTCAGCTATATGCTCAGTTGGCAATTTGCTCTGACCTCAGAACTTCAGAGTCTTGAGTGTTCAGTATCCAGCCCTATGAATATGAATACACTTGTTAATAACTTGCCTTAAACTTCTTAAAATAAAGGCTATTTGCATAATGGTGTTAGTAATGTTGATTAAATGGAATCAAAATTCATTTAAATGTTTTACATAATGGCTACCACCAGGAAAATGTATCATTATTTAAGCTGCTTTAAGATGTGAGAAGACTTATAGGAAGAAATAATATCATAAATAATGAAGTAAGGACTTGAACTCAACACAAACGCTGGTCTGAGCAATACAGAGTAAGAAATTCACTGAGAAAATAAGATGGGATATAGGATTGATATAATCATGCCGTCAGATATGGCAGGGAAAACCAAGACACAATGAGTACATATTGAAATAGACACGTTAAATGTGCATGTTCTGACGAAGACCCTTTAGTTCAGAGCTGGCTTAGCAGAGGGTTGATTTTGTGGTCCTCCCGGCATTATTTTCAATTTCATTTACATTAATCAGTGGTCATTGTTTCTGATGTAATGAAAAACAGCATTTTCCAACACTTTGACTCAAAATTGTCATGCAATCCAATTCCACTGAAGTTTATCGACACTTACTATCCTGCTGTCTGCCTTCAATTGATCATTTCTCTGCACCGCTCTTACGAGTATTTTCCATTCATCATGCTGACATGATGTTTAAACCATTTTGTATGGGATATGTCTCTGCTGCTCACCATCCTTGTGTTTCCTTACTTTCTTAGATTTTTCTCTAACAGTCAACACTTTACTGATATTTCTCCCATGGCGTGTCTTTGTTATATATACAGCAGAGTTATTTAATCCTGGGAATTAATGTGTGAACAACAATAGTTGTTGATTTCATTTTCCATGACATGTGTCTGGGTATTGCTATTCATTTTCTAAATCTGCCTTCTGCTCCCAGTAGAGAGGATGGGGAAATACAAAATAAATCCTGCAGTCAGCACCACAGGTGTGGACAGTTCTTGGACCAATGAAGTTGAACTAATGTAATAAAACAAGGATTTACTTGCCAGCAAGGAGGCTTATTCAGCAACAGGCAGCCAGTCAAAACAGACAAACAAATCCAAAGGGAGCAAGGCAAGCAGGAAGATAATCAAACACAGAAGAATGAAACATGATAGAGGGGAGCATGCAGGAACAAAGCAGAAAAGGCTTGAAGGCAATTTGATGATATGACACAAAACAGTCATGAGAATAATTTTGAACTACTTGAAAGTGTGAGAAGGTTAGGCGATCCAAAAAAGTGAAAACCCCAACCAGGATGACCAGTGGGCAAGAAAGACATTTCAAAGAATAGAGTAATGGTGAATAAAACACTGAAGTAAATATGTAAATTAGAGTTGAGCAAGAGGGAGAAGCCTGGACCTCCATCAGAGAATCAGTTCAGTTTTTTATACTGAACATCAATTATTATTTATTTAAATTGTTATTATAAAAACAAACAAAAAAATTCTACAGGCATTAGACAGACTCCAAGCATTGCTATACCATTATATTATTGTTGGTTTTTCATTTTCTTTTACCATATCATATCCAAAAACTCATACAGCCCTGAGCCTTGCGACATTACATTGCTGCTGGAAATTTGATCTGCCTCAAGGAGAGAGGATATTATAAGGGATGACATTTCATGAGAATCATAGTCTTAACTTGATAAGTCATATACACACACACACACACACACACACACACACACACACACACACACACACACACACACACACACACACACACACACACACACACACACACACACACACACAAACTAATCTAATATTTTTTTTTTATTATGCTCCTTTCTGCTGATATTTGTTTTTCACGTTTTCTGCATTGTATATATTTGCGATACTGTGCAAGCATAAATCAATGACAATCTTTTTAAAGAATTGTCATTGATTGAAAAATGTCATATTCACATATGACTCACATTGGAATGCACAATGTACATCTTGAAAACATAGATGTTACTAATTTAAAACTCTTTACCAGGCTGACTGGGCTGTATGTTGAAGAAGACACATATCAAGGTCATCTGAACTAATTGGAAAAGAAAGCTAACAATAAAGAAAGAAAGGATTGAAAGCACAACAGATTAAATGAAGTGGTTATTAAAAAACTGAAAACACAAAGAAGGTAAATGTTTGGAAGGTAATAAGCAGGTATGTAGGGCAGGATCATGCCCTGGAGCCATGATTCAAAGTCAATTTAGACGGACTACATAGTTACGGTGTATACATACCATCACGCAACACATTGAAAAACATGCAGATCCCGAGGTTTCATCGATTTTTCATTTTCTGTGCTCCCCGAGATAATATGAATTAAAATGTTTTAACTCTTGTCATATTGTCATGGACAGATTTCCCCAAGGGGACTGCCCCATCACTAAAACAAGTCTATGATGAACAGATTACATAATAAAGAATTAGAAAATGCAGTAATACCCTGAGGGCACTCTCTCGAATGCCTCAGGCGGTATTGAATAAAGTGCTTATGGGACAGTGGTTAAATTCCAGAGTGTGAAAGGTTGTTGTTTATGACAGAATTATTATAATAAACATGATTATTATCAAGACTGACTCGCAACTTTGATAATAAGCATGCTGCTGGTGATCAAGTAAATCTATTGGTTATATTTATTTCATGATTGTCTGCAGGGGAGAGAGAACTAGGTTTTCCTGCATGTTCAGCGGTATTTTTCTCTTATCTTACTGCTGCCTAACATGTCTGATTATGTGAACATAATTTTCAGCATTACTGAACATGGATTTGTTGCAATTATTTATTTAAAAACCTGCTACTTCATAGCAACTCCTAGATTATACAAGAAGAATTTATTTCTTTATCTTGTTTTATCTTCCCAACCTTTGCATACTTTTATTGCTTTTTGGCAATATTTCTTACTGCGCTTTGTCTTGTGATGTCAATTAGATATCCAAACATCTTTACTTTATATAATACCTCGCTGTCATCTTTGTAAAATGGTGTGCTCTACTTTACAAATATATGAGATGAATGAAGAGTGTCTGGAAAATAAATTGGTCAAAAACCTTAAGTATAAAATGAGTTTGAGGCCCTTTTGTTGGTAGTGCATCAAGTTGGAGATATGAGACCAATGTGTTGTTTGATCCAATTCAAGATTATGTGAAAAATCTGCAGGGCATAATAGATGCAGTGTTTTTCTGTTTCCCTAACCACATTTCCATGGAAACAAGCAAAGAAGTACATACTACCTAATCACCAAGGGATGACATTTTATTATAAATGTCCATGGGGTGTCATTGGATAAGAGAAAATACTTCTTATTTTCTGTTGATAATGATCAAAGCTATTTCAACAAAGAAATACATCAAAATAGATCCCCAAGTCCAAGGATATTAATTATTGAATGACCAGCAGAACCAAGAATACACCTGCTTAAATGCATTATTTTACTTATTGACATACTTTACTCTTACATTAATTAATAACAGCTTCTGTTTCTTAAAGAACCATATTCACTAATTATGTATTTTAACTTTTAAAGTTTAACAATTGAGCTATTTTTTGCATAACATCACCTCCTATATATTTTTTTACTGAATCTCTGATGAAGGACACAGTAATTGATATGCAACATTTGCATTTAGATCTATATAAACAGATCACAAAGGCATGTCCTACAAAGACCTTATTGCCCTTGTAGTTAATCCACACACAGGTCAGTCAGTCAAAGTAATCACTTACTTTCCAAAAACACATCAAGCTGAAAGAAATAACCTTGGTGCTGCATTATTGGAGAAAAGAAGCTCTGTGGATTAGTTGGACTGATGGGTCCTGGGCTGCAGGGAGAGGTGATAAGAACTTGAAAATTAAACTTGGATCTGGGAAGCTACGCACCTTCAGAAGAAAAGCTGTGGCTCCCGAATGACACAGCGATTGTTTCTTTTTTTTTGCAATAGACACAAAGATCGCCCACAATGTTATCTCCTCAGTCCACCAGTGCATCAATCAGGGCCCAGGCTCCCGGGAATCGACCCCCTTTGGTCCCGAATCAATGCCCTCTCCCATTCTCATTGGTACAGCAGAGATTGTCAAAGATACAGAGCAAAGACTCCTGCCAAATCCGGCACTATATGTTCTAAATGGGGGAAGCTATTAACTCTCTGACACACTGTCTATCTCCTTTCTTCTCTGCTCAGCCTTTCCCTTATCAGTCTCATGAGGACTGGATTGAAATTGTTGTAAAGAAAACTGTTTTTCTATTGTGATATTTGTAATGCAAAGGAAAATCTTAAAATATGAACATAAAACACAACTAATAATCTTATGCTGCATCACAACACATCAACTAGGATCAGTATCTGCACAACTGTGCACAACCTACTGGATGTGCCTTTTTATTCATCTAGGGAGATCTGTGTTGACTGAGATCAAATAAACATGCACTTTTTAATAATCTAAAATGATAATGTTACTATAAAATGGCTGTTTTGTCTCAAGCAACATTTTTACTATAAAAGAATAGACCTAAAAAGATAGAACTATTACTGTAAATTGTTAAAATTACTCAGAATGTAAATAGTTTTACCTTTTTCAAATAAAGAAACCAAACACAGAATAATTAAACAGCTTATCTAGAATATATATGATAGTTATATACAAATATAATAGTTTTTAAAAATGTGATGGTGACCAAATCTGAAGTCAGAGAAAATGAGCAACACTGCAGGCAGACCTACTTTCATGTTCATACTACAACTCCCAGAATTCCTTCCTTAACTCGCGCTTGTGTCTTCCTGTTTGGGTGCCGCAGCTGGAAAAAATGGCAGCTGAGACAGGGAGATACAGGACTGCAGTTAGCAAAAACAAAGACCCTTCTGGTCTTCTTATCTCTGTCATAAGGTAAGGCTTGTCTCATTCTTTATATTTACTATACGGCGCTGGTAAGACGTATGAAAAGTCTTAAGGTGGGCTCGCATTTGCTCTGACACTCATTGACAGCTAGCTTGTATGCTAAAGCTACGTTAGCAATATCCTTCCTGCATTTTTTAGACATGTATAAAATGAAAGCACATACCGTTGCAATTTTTTATGAACGATATTGTTTATATGTCGGTTAATATCAACAGCAGTTTTATTTGTTCCTGAAGCAGAATAAAATGTTGAATCTTGGACATTGTTTGCGTATTCTCCCACAATTTGAAGCTCACCAAGTATTTGTTACAAAATAAACGGTTTTCATAAAAACCTTGTTTAAATGTACGAAAGATATTGTACATGGGTACATTTTTTACTCCGGTTGGCTTAATGAAGTGCACAAAGCTTGGCTTTCTGGCATGTTTCTTACCCACAGTTGCTGTGAATTCGTAGGATTTCGGAACTAGTAATTCTCATCTATAACTTTGAGATGTATTAAAAAGATGTATTAGGTGAAAAGTATACACTGCAATTAAATTACTATCACTGTGACTCCTGCAGCTAACAGGTGTAACAGGTGGAATGCACTGTTTTAAAAAAAAGTTGCTCTCGTTTAGAAAGAGGAACATTTATTGGAAGTTGATACAAAAAGAGTAAGAGTTCTCTAAGTGGAGGTCAGGAATATCCATTCAGTGTTTCTGTCAATGTTGCCATGCTGCCTTTACCGGAGGTGTATGTTGGAATATGTCAGTTTTCTTTTTACACCCTCGGCTGCCTTTTAAAATACTTTATGTAAGCTCATACGAAGCTCAATATCAGCTTGTAATGGTCATTTCCTGAGGGTTTCTGCTCTCCACCTCATTCATTCACACTCATGATGTGGATGTGGTAACTGAGTCAAACCTTTTACCTTTCCCTCTCTTTTCCTACGCAGGACTCTGTCCAGCAGTGATGATGTGCAGGACAGGGAGACAGAGAAGGGTCGTCTGGAAGAGGCCTTTGAGACATGTGACAGAGATTTGGACGAGCAGATCGTTCAGCATTATGCCGAACTTACCACCGCCATCAGGACCTACCAGAGCATCACAGAGCGCATCACCAGCTCCCGCAACAAGATCAAACAGGTAGGAATGGGACACTTTATACACAAATGGACACTGAAGGTTCTGGGAAACCAATACTCCTAGTTCACACTAACTTTTTTTTGGAGGGATTTTAGATTAGTGATGTGCAATTAAAAACTGAATTTGTTTATTGAATAATTTTTATTTTGTGTGTTCATACATAATAATTGATTATAGTTTTTTATGTCTTTTGTTATTCTCCAAAACTGACAGACTGACTTAATTAGCAAAAATTCTGTTTTTAAATTGCCTACTTAAATATCCTACGCTCAAGCCACAATCCTTAGTCTCAGGACATACATTTCTCTATCACACTTAACATTGATCAGCCAATACAGACCTTGCAAAAAAGACAACCCGTGTCCAAGTGCTTCTTTAAGCAAACCGAAGTGTAACCAAGTTCTGTCTTTAAATGAAGACAAGTTATGAACTCTGAAACCGAAAGATCAAAATGTGTTTTGTTTAATGTTCCTGCCGACTCTTTGAATTCTGCATTCTCCAAGCATAGCTCTAAAATCAGCTAAGCTAATCAGCCAGAAGTGCAAACACCTGTGTAGGAGTGCAGAGCTCTTAATGGAATTGCAAATTCTTTCAAGGTACTTGAACTAAAGCACAGAAACACCAAAAAATATATTGATGTCTCCCAGACGAACAAATAAAAGTGTACAAAAAAAGGGAAATGTGATTATATATTGTTTGATGTTAGATGCATTTGACTTGACAATATTAATGCTAACCAGTTAATGTCACCTTTTATTACTGTTAGTACTCTGTGCAACTGGACATTTTGATTCTTTGATGAAAGTGAGCCCCGAAAATCCAGTTTGTTAAGGGCCTAGCTGTCATGGCTCTAATCTTCCTTTACAGCTATGGCCTCATGCTCTTTTCACATTCCATGCTGGCAAACTCTGAGCTCAATCAAAAATTCACTTTTTTGACTTGATTCAAGCAGTTACACTTAGATATTAAAGAGTATTTAAATAATAGGTTGGGGAAAGCATTGCTTCACCATTAAACAGTTCTCAAAGTTATCTGAATGATGACACACACATGTATGGTTCAAACATTTAGAAGTATGGATGGACTTACTTTGTGCTTTTTATCACTCGGCTTTCTCAACAACACCTTTTTTGATTTCAACTCCCTCTTCAGGTGAAGGAGAACCTCCTGTCCTGTAAGATGCTGCTGCACTGCAAAAGAGATGAGCTGAGGAAGCTGTGGATAGAGGGCATCGAGCACAAGCACGTCCTGCAGCTGCTGGATGAGATCGAAAGCATCAAGCAGGTGCCTCAACGGCTGGAGGCCTACATGGCAAGCAAGCACTACCTTCATGCCACAGATATGCTGGTGAGTAGACTGATAACGGCTGACATGTCTCTACACCAGAGCTTTTTTGTGTGTGTGAGCATGTGTGTGAGTTTTGTCAGTTAGATGGAGAGGCAGACAGACAGAAAGGGGGAAAGGAAATTGCTTGTTAGATTTGGTTTGGTGTTGTTTGATGGTGGAGAAAGTGAGAAATGGAAAAAAGAAAAGATTGTTGTCTTGTGAGAAAACCTATTTACATAATGTAAATGCGTATCAGGCAATACAGAGGCGCTACCGTGCTTCTGAGACTCCCGGTGTGCACAGTACACATCTATAAACAGCAGCCTCTATGAAGTGTTAATGCTAAGATTGATTTCTTGGCACCAGTCATCCCTCTAAAGAATCGTTTTCTAGCCGTGAACAGTCCAGCGGGTGCAACTCTTTTACTTCAAGAGAGCATCATCTCAGTGTGGTGAGGGCGCTGCAGGTGTGTGTATGTTTGCGCGTACTCCTGTTCTTTTGATGTGTGTTTTGCAGTATGCTCGGCAGGGGAGCTGGAGGATGGTATTGAGGACTAAACGACCAGACTCTTTGATCCCTCTTCTCCTTTCTTTTACCTCCACTTCCTCTCTCCCTTTCTCTGTCACACCCACACATATTCCTCCAGACTTTGGTAATAATTAGGTTGCTAGAACAGTGTTATCTGAGGAGGAGGAGGTAAAAGGAGGGATGATAGTATGCCCAAAGGACCATGAAATATTCTCTTTGTGGAGGTGGAAAGAATTGGAACTTTATCCAACCTGTGCTCAGTCAGTGTTTTTGAAAGGTCGAAGTCAGTACCACACACTAAAGCCAAATTAGAGGAGTTAGTTCTGATTATAAAGTGGCAGACCAGCATCCTTTAAACTTATATTTTGTTAGTTTTGGAACTTCCCATATTCATTTCTAAGTTTCTGCACTTTAAAGCTAAAACGAACAGCTTGCAACGAAGCAGTATATACATGCTGGATACTCAGAGGTCAAATACAAAGTGTATTTTTCTATAGAGCAAGTCAATTAATGTGTTTTTGAGAAAAGTTGGTGTATTGTTTACTCATAGAAGCCATGTATTTACCTTTTTTAAAGTTATTTCAAAATACTTTCTTTCTCTAAACAAGTAAAACATGCTTGTTTCTGGTTCACATAATAGTTAATGTGTATGGAGTCTGTTTAAAGATTTGTGAATTAGAAAAAGAACCTTTATATATTACTAGATACATATTATTGATCAGATAATGATCCACATGTTTATTTGAGTACCTAAAGACATTTTTGCATTGTTCTCTAAATGTGTTTCCCACATACATTGTATACTACCTATACAATCCCACACTGTAACATCACACTGCCTGTGTAATTTCTCTCAGAGTCCCTGAAGTGTTCATTCCCATCATGCTGTCACTCATTACTGCACTCATCTGTCAGATGAACGTCTCCCTCGTTTCCCCATGCACCTTATGTTTCCTCTCCCTTCCTTATCACTATCTCCCTCTTTCCTTCTTTCTTTACCACAAAGTTATACATGTGTTGACTCATGCAGTGTACTGGATGTCTTTGTTCTTTATTTGCTGTGTAGTGTGGTAAGTGTAGATTAGCCAGGGATACTTCCTAGCTTCCATCTCTCCTTCAATGTCTCTCACTCTCCATAGTGTGTGTGTGTGTGTGTGTGTGTGTGTGTGTGTGTGTGTGTGTGTGTGTGTGTGTGTGTGTGTGTGTGTGTGTGTGTGTGTGATTCTGTGTGTGTGAGTGATTCTGTGTGTGTGTGTGATTCTGTGTGTGTGAGTGATTCTGTGTGTGTGTTATGTGAGCTTTATCTCCAAGGGTTGACAATTAGAATTCAGACTATGCTCTCTGTCTGCTATTGAATGGCAGTCTTAGGCCCCATGGGTTTGGTTAAAAAACGATACTGGCTTTAGTTCCATAACGTGTCCTCTCCTCTCCTATATCTCCTCTTATTCCCTTGTTCCTGTAGTGTCACAAAACTCAGGTGCACACANTTATGAGCCTGCTAGGCGTCCAAGAGACCAGGAGCAGCCAAGGATTAGAACTGGTTCTCCTCACACCACAGCTCAATTTCTCTCCGATGGCCGTTATTTCTTCTAATCCTTGGCTGCTCCTGGTCTCTTGGACGCCTAGCAGGCTCATAATTATAAGGTTGTGGTCCGTCATATGCATTTGAATATTCATGTTCAACTTCTTCTGTGTCTTCTGTGTCGAAACTAGCATTGGGATCCATGTTTATTAATACGTTACACCGGCTGCTCTCCCCCTTGTTTCCCCCGTGTTACGTCACACGCGGGAGGTCACGTGCGAGGCTTTTTTATGCGGAAGTGAACATTTCTTACAAAAACGCCAGATGTCACTGTAGTGTATATTTCTGTATATTTTTTAGAAAATCTAGTGTACAGTATACATCATTTTCCTACACATTTATTCACAGGTGTCTTTAACCTGGAAGTTGCTCTTTAAGCATTACACAGCAAACTAACATGACCTTTCTGCTCAAGCTCCAACACACCAACATACGTTAGGACTCAAAATGTCTTCAACTTCTTTCACCACCTGCAATTTAACTTTTATCTTCATTTGTGGTCATTGCAGATAAAGGTGACTGGGGCTCCCTTTTAATTGAAATAGATGAGAGGAACCGAGTGCCTTTCTTCTTGAGTGGGCTGTCAAACAATAATTAAATTGCAATGGTATTTCACCCCACAGTGAAGCAGTCATTGCAGGCAGGTTGTGGAAGGCAAGGTGATAATCGTTTTTTCTTTGTTGGAAGACTCAGGAAGATAACTGGGGGACTGTTGCTGTCAAATTCCAGTAAGAGTTCAAAATAATTTGAGTGTTCTAAAGCTCAGGTAACAATACTGCAACGTGCCTCACATGATGCAAAACCCTGCAGTGAAAGTGCTTCACAGCTTGAACACAATGAAATAAAAGGATTTGTGAACCCCCAGGTCATTGGGGGGAAAACAGAGACACACATGAGATGCATGAGGCCAAAATGTTAAGGTCATGTTCAACACAAAACATGAATTATTCATGCATGTTAATTTACAATAGAAAATAATTTATTAACTTGAAAAGCAGTACAATTGAGGTTACTGCCAGAGTAAGGCCATTAGAACTCTGAGGCAACCAAACACATCACATTTGACTCAGATCTTATTATTTCCACACTATCTTATGCAATATTGCTGCGTAGAGTGCACAGAACAAGGGGATTTCAAGCAATAGTGGTGTTTTTAGATGATGGCAGTATTTCTTCTGTTTGGCTTTAGGGCTACAAATGAACTCCAGGAGATCTGGCTTTGCATGTTTTGCTCTGGTAAGAGTGAAGTAAAGGCTCTGTGAGGAGTTCATTTGGGTTCAGCCTAAACTCATTTGTAGCAAGGAGCGGCTGCAGGGAGCAGATTTGCCTCTGCCTCTTCTCTGTGAGTCATCAGAGCAGAACGACTCAGAGGAAAGGATGAGAGAAGGAGGGATGATGGGGGGGGGGGGCTCTTACACCAACCTGTCTCTTCTTCTTTAACATACCATCTCCTCCTGTGTCACCTCTCCATCCAGTGTTTCTCCCTGGGTTTCCTCCACCCTTTCCTTCCCTGTCTTTTCCCCTTCTATTACCCAACATTTCCTGTTTTACTCCAACCATCTCTTTTCTCTGTTTCTCAATCAGACTTTTTTATTTCTCATTCTATTTTTTCCCTCCAATCCATGTCTTCCTCCTACCTCCCTCTTTCTCTCTCAATCTATCCCGTGCATGAGTATCCAACTCTTAACACTTAAAGGTTAGTTGTTGTTCTGAAACTTCTGCCCATTATTTCGGCATGTAGTCAAGCAGCTTGTGTTGGCGATATAATTGCGTGTCAGACTTTTGAGTGAGAATGCTGACCTTCTCCCAGAGCTTCTGTCTTACCATCCACCAGCCAGGCTGTTACATTTCTCATTGCCCCCAGGTCAGAAACAGACAGATAGCCCAGCCCACAGAGTTTTACATGTTGTTTATTTTTACATAAATACATACAGTGACAAGCACACATAATATTCAAATTAACAGAGTTAGAATGTGTTTATTCCAATCTGATTTTCCAAGAGTGTGTATCAGGGAGTTGTCATTCTTCCTTTAAATGTGTCCAAATCAGCAGTATTATCAGACATTTCATATTTATTCATGATAAATAACCTAACTGTAATAACTGCAAAAACATTGTATACTTTATACACAATCTTAACCAGAGTCAAAATAATAAAAATGATAATCACAATGACTACTCAGGTTATTCATACATACATCATCATACTAATAATAATGGCGATTCTTAAAATAACAATAATTTAATTGAAAGTGTTTAACAAGAAAATACATAGTACAATTACAAAGGAATCACCATAGCAATGACCTAATGCAAACACACAATCAACCAGCTGTAAAACAGCGTCTGTGAGATCAACCACCCCAAACAACATAGCTATCACCTACCTACACATAGAACCATAGACAGCAACATACTAGCAACCATAGTTGGTTAAAGTATAAACCCAATTCAATTCATTTTATTTACAAACGTTTAAGAAATACAAGTACAATCACAAGGCATAATGGAGATATGTGAAATGGGACATCCCATTATCTACCCAAGCTTAAGAAAAGGGGCTCAGATATGGCCCAAGCCTGTTTTTCAGGTCTCAGGCTAGAAAATGACATTCTCAGAACAAATGACCATATCTTCCCTTCTAAAAGGGTTAAATTGATAATCTTTTTTCTCAAAGTAATGATAAACCTGTGAGTTGGATGTAGAAAAAAGTCAGAATCAATATAGATGTTTATTATTTTAAAGAAAATTCAGATTGAACATGGTAAAAAACTGTAAATTATAGTGTCCGTCCAAAAAATATGTTGTACTTATAGTGAAAACTAACCTTGGATGATGGGTTAGTAGACTAAAAGCTTTAGGGATCAAAAGTTCAACATATAATAAGTACCCTGTATCAATAGACCTGATCAATCAAGTGATATTTGACCTTTTTAGACAGATTTAGCAAAAAAACCTCTTCTGGGGCCATTTGGGTGGATTTTCCATATCTCTGGCCCCCCTTCTTCGATTTTGACATGTGACATCTCTTTCTGACCGTTAGAGCCAATAGAATCCAAGGGAAATCGTCCCGCACACACTCAAGTTAAAAAAAAAAAGGTGGCGTCTCTGCGCATGCTAGCTTGCAGCAGAGGGGAGACATTTCCCTGCTCTGATATCAAGCAACGGAAAAGCTGTTTTATTGCTTATGGATTATCAGAACATTTCAAAGGGGACGCAGTCACATTGGACATTAACCTATGGATTAACTACAGTATCGT
>NW_011367525.1:147759-167890 GCF_000735185.1 Notothenia coriiceps | reverse complement strand
GTTATTTAGCAGTATACCTGCGCCCTTTTGGCTCCTTTGTTTGGCTTAAGCTACTTTAGTTCTCATTTTGTTGTGCACCTTTTTGTTGTTATTCGTTAAACCCTTTTATAATTATTACCAAAACCATCTGGTGTGTGTTGCCTTCCTCATCCCTAGTGGGTTCGTAACAGCGTTCCATAAGAAAACATCGTTATAACTTAAAATGGCAACAATCCTTGGTACACAGAGTAAGAACCAGAATTTATAAACGGAATCTAAATCAATAGAATCTAAACGCTACCAACCCTGGTTGAACCCTGTCTCTCAGGGCAATTCTCCAGAATGGGTGTCGATGTAATTGGTGCAGCTATGGTTGCGGAGGTTATTGTCATTACAGGTGAGCGTGGGGAGGCATAACTGCTCACAGCAGCGCTCTCAGTGCGTGTGAAGTAGAGCTGGACTGTATGGGGTCCTGCTGCTCACCGTGACCTGTATCTTAATGAGGAGGACAAATCAATACTACGCTGGACAGAGAACACAACAACTACAGCTGCCATAGACAAATGTTATTCCAGTGGCAGTGACCATGAGAGGAGGGCTCAGGACAATTCACATTCAATTAGAACATTTTTAAGTACAATGGAAACACGAATGTGTTACCAACATCTAAATTCTGACTTAATGTTTAACCTTATATATATATATATATATATATATATATATATTGTGTAAATACAAGATGTGTATGTGTGTTTGTATATATACACACACAGGGTTAGGGTGTGTATGCACAGCCTGAGGGGATGCTGGGCAATATCTTATCAATACAGTGAGTTCATTGTGTTTAAGTGGCAGTGAAGGCAATAGACACTGATGGGTGTTCTTTGTGTCAGCTCAGCATTTTGACTGAACATCATGATCAAAATATAATTGTTATTTGTCACACACACACACACACTTTTTTTACCAAATTCTATGTGGGCTGAAATGAATCCCAACGTTTCTCTGAAAGCTCTGCCTTGTTCCAGTATTTGTTCCTGGTGTGCAGCAGAATAAAGTGTCACTCATTAAAACATTTAATGGGTCAACTTTGGTTTCTCTTTAGCAGGAAGGTTGACTGGATACTAAGTTAACTTGAGTGAAACAAATTATGACCTTTTTTCAAAATGATTATATCTATTACTTTTTAAAATAATTATAACACAGTTGTGTAGGGAGATTTAGCCAATAAGCCAAATATTATATTCAAACAGTCGGAATAATATATCATGTCCTTATCTTAATCTTATACAGGGTCACTATTCCTCAAGGACATAACAGTGTAGCCTCTAAGAAAATACATGAGGTGTTATCAGGTTTAGTGGAAAAAGGACTGAGTGAATCGCCTCTGATGCTCTATCAGCCACTAGATTATGTGCTTAGTACAGCAAACCACAACCTATCCCTGGAGCTGTTTCACAATCAACTTATTGACTTTGCACAGCAATCAGAACAAGTTTCACCTTCCAATCGTTGATGCCTATATGCTTGTAAATGTAATTGCTTGGGTAGCCTACGCTGAGGCAATCTTTTACTTATGGAAAGAGTAGTTAAAAGCACCTCGTATTTGAGCAAAATCTTGCGTCTTCTTTTTTCTTTTAAAATAAAACACAAAATAGTCTCACACTAAAATCCAGAGGGACAGAAAGACAAGCTAGAGACAGGGACACATAAACACAAAAGACCTTGGAACATTTATTATGTTTCTTTAAAGATGAGTTCACTGTGAGAAGCAGACAAATAGAGAGTAAAATGACAATGGGCGGGGGGAGACGTCTTAGAGACGCTGCCTTTCAAAATGGAAAAGTCAATTTCAAGTTGAAAAGAACAGTGGCTGTGGGGAAGCGTTGGACTTGACAATTACATGAGTGGTGCGCAAGGCACTGCGCCTCCACTGATAACCCGGCGGATTCTATTAAAACTCCAGCACTCCAAAAGAATGCTCAAACCGAAGAAATTATCACACAGGCACGCACACACAAAACCCTCTGACAACGCCTCTTTTGCTGCAATGTGTGTTATTTAAAGAAGCAGAGACGAAGTGGAGGAGTAATAGAAACTTTCAACTGGATTTACCCAGGAAATATAAGTTACAGACAGAGAATGAAACAAAAAGTCTCATACTGAATGCATAGCCACTGCAGTGCTGCTTACTGTGGTTTCAAAGGCAGCTAATGGCTCGAGGTATAGCCTTGGGGACACAAGCAAAAGCTTCATGGCAAGCATATTGGAGGAAAAGTTCTCTTAAGTACAAGGAGATAGCAATCTGTCAATGACATGCACAAGGACGCTCCTCTGTGTCAGTTCAGTAAGACCCACCACCCAGGATGCTGCTCATATATTAGAGATACAAAGCAGTTTGTGACATTCTTGCCCTTCCTCCCCTCATTTGTCCCATCTTCCTTACTATGAATAACAACTGATATTAAATTACAGAAAACCTTCAACTGAAACTGCTTTTTTTTTAAGATGCTGAAGGGAATAACCTCACATAATGTGTCTCCCTCACCATCTCCCTCCCTCTCTCTCTCTCTCTGACTTTTTCCCCCCTTTTGTTTAGATCGCCGTTCCAAATGAAGAATCCCTCATACACTTGTCCCGCGGCGTGGAATCACGTCAACGCTCCTCTCCTTCTCTCAACAAAATGATTCATTTTTCAATTACGGCGATGAGCGTGTGAAATGAGCTATATAATCAATAGCATAGGTTTGTAAACAGCAGCCACACTCGGGGGGGAAAATGCGTTTTCTTTCTGAAGAAAATACACAGCCTGTGTGTGTGTGGTAAAGATTGCTCATCTGACAACGTTTACAAGGGCAATTTACAGGAAATAAAGAAAAAGGCTGCCTAAAATGAAGGTATCTTTTATAATAAAGCAGGATGAACAAGCAGATACGTATACGAGGAGGACAAAATATCCAACTTCAAGATGTGGAAAATGACCTTAAACTGTGCTTCTTGTTTGCATTATGTCAATATAGGTTTGATTTCTTGGAAACAACTAGATTGTTGTACTGTTTGCGAAGGACGGTGGTAAGTGCCAACACAGTCAAGATGTTTCTGTGAATATCTGCTCACAGCGATGTTCACACATTCACAGGACTGACATCTTTCAATGTACCAGGGACGACCTGTCGATTACAGCAAATTCGCTTCACCTCTGTGTGATAGAACAAAATCATGTAAAGAGCCCAGTTCTTATGTAAAAATGTTCTCTTCGGTGAGTTGATGCTTGCAAGGTTATGTAGTTAAAATGTTTATATGTCTACTTGACACTATCCAACTAAATTTTTTCAACTGTTTGGCCAGTTAAAGTAAGATCACAGAAACTGCCATACATTGATGTGTGTTTTTTTGATAGACTTACAAAGAGCTGAGCGCGGAGCCTCTCGTCCTCAGTGGCGATCCTCTCTCTAATGACAGCCTGCTGGATGCTCCCCTCGGCCGCCGCCCGCTCCACACACAGGATCCTGGACACCTCCCCCTGAACCTGGGACTGGGCATCATCCTGAGCATGGGCCGCTGCACGGGCCTTCTCCGTCTCTACCCTGTGGAGCATCATCATTTTACGTGATTAAAACACAAAATGGAAACAATGTACAAAAACTGCACAAACTAATGTACCTTCAGACTGTACCAATAGTTATAATAATGCATCTCATAGTACAGGAGTACATTATAAACATACTACTCACTATTCGTTCCCCTAAAGGTATCTCTATAATGCATGACTTGCTACTCACATTTTCAGTATAAAAAATGATCCTGTCCACAGCACAGTATTCTGCACTTCAGACATTATGTTGCCTGACAATATGGTGAACCATAAGTCTTCTCTTTGCATGTTACTTATTTTTTATTTTAAATTAAAAACTGAAATTACATAAAACCTAAATGACATAAAGTGATCATGTTGTTAAACACTTGCGGTGAATGGCTTTATGCATGTATATGACAATAGTTGTTGTTTTTCAAGCAGCAGAAATGTTGTGGTAAATGATGAGAACATCAATGTTAACAGCACACCCACATTTCAATGCCTTTATGCTGCAGTCCTGCAGTGTCCCCTAAAATAATGAAAAGGTCACAGGCAATTACAGTGCTAATGAAGCATAGATTAAAGCCTATATACTTGTATATTGATTTTCAACCCTAATGTCAGATTCTTCCTCACATTTGTCTGTGTTATCCCACTGCCTGCAAAGAGGGGGCGTACCACAGAAGGTTGACACATGTTGCATAGTTCAAATCAATTTCAACTATTTTCAATAATTAACATTGAAGAGTAGTTTGACTATAATGACAGACAAGGAATGTACTGTTTTCCACCAAACAATAATCATCAATCCAGTAAGGCAGTGATATAGACAGAGGCAGTACGCTCTCTGCAGACACAGGACCACCATTTGAACCCTGTCACTGGGTTCCTATAGTTGCCTAGCAACGCACTCCCTACTCAGCGACAGTGTGCTTGATTGGAGAAGAGGAGAAACGTCCCTGAGACCCTGAAAGTCTTCCTCTGTGAAGAATCAAACAGTGGTGGCAGCAGAATAAATACAGACCGAGCAGGTGCCGAGTGAATCATGACGGACTGAATGAAGATTCTGAGGATCTTAATAAACTTCTGCCTAAGAAAAAATCTCAAGAGAGCGCTGAGCCATGTCTGATCTTTATGATGACTGTATGATGCCACAGTTAAACCACAATAGTTGTTTTAAAATGATGAATTCATATATTTTTTTAAAGCTTTCAAAAGGTGGGGCATTTTTTGTTTTATTCATGAACAATTAAGTGAAATGCATTTACAGCCTCATCAGGTTTGCACATTGCTCATTATGATAATTTAAGTGCATTATCCTGCTTGTCAAGTGTGTAGTAACCGTCCTAGACACAGCATGTGGCTTTTTCACCTCATGGCTCCATTTCTCTGCATATTACATTTCAAAAATCTCATTCATCTTTTCACTCACCTGTGAATGTACCCAAACTCTAGAGGAGTGAGGAGTCGTGATGGACAGACTTCTCTAACTGATCTCCATGCCATCCCTTTGAGCAGATGACATGTAGGTCTATTAAAAATATGTCTGAAGTCTTAAAGCTACCGTTTGCCCTGCAACGCCACTAACTGTCAGAGAGCAAGACGAGACGGGGAGACAGAGAAAAAGACAGGAGAGGAGAGAGAGGAACGGAGCGAGAGTGAGTGGTGGCGACATGACATGTTTGGCCCTGAGGAAGTGAAGCAAAAAGGGAGTGAGGCAGAGAGTGGGAGAAAGAGATGGAGGGAGACGGAGAGAGACCAGCCATGTCCAGTCTCACAGTCCACTGGGCTGCACACGTCAGCACACTCCATTCATCATCGGGTTTCCAACTCACGCACACATCGACACACACAGGGAGCCTCCTAATGGCCTTTTACATTCACCATTTCCCCACAATCAACGCCTGCCTGCCTACACTGCTAATGCACCTAAGCTACATTTACTCTAGAAGCTTAAGCTGTTGCTACATAATAGAAAAGTGACAGCATGCAGGGTTTCCAAGAAATCGACTTTTTGGGTGGTACCCAGGGGCCAGTGTTAGAAAAAGTACTTAAAAAGCACTGTTGGTAAAAAATGTTTTATCAAAGCAATTTTATATAAACTGTACCTGATGAAACTTTCTTACAAAAACTTTGTCTGAACTCATTCAATTATTTATTGTTCACATTCTGAAAGTGTGCAGATGTTAAGGAATACCAGCATTCTCCTATGCACCTGTCAGCTGCACAGACATCAGGAGTGCAAAAGACCTTTTTGTTTACCCGTTTTGGTACGGAAAACTATGATAGTGAATCAGAATTATATTGCGCAAAGTCAAAACTACAAATAAAAAAGGTATATTCACTGACAAAGCATTAAGGCATTTTGCCAAATTACAAAAGAAAAAATTACGCAATTGCCATGATTTTGTTGGAAGTTTAAAAAACACTCAGTATTCTGTTGGGGGAAAACTAATATTAGTTTTCATTATTACATAAAAGTAAACCGAATTCTCTCAAATGTGACTTGAAGCTAAATCCTGGACAGATGCAAGAAAGGTGGCCAAGGAAATAGACAGCCTTGCAAAAAAAAAAGTCCCTCGACTGACTTCCTCACAAGTGGTAACCCAAGCAAAGACTGCTATCACTAGCTGGATGCTATCTGTCTGCTTCACCCCTATTGCTTTCCAGTCATTATTGCCCTGTCCTTGGGATATTGGACGCATTTTTCATTCCACTGTAGAAGATTGGCACTCGGGGAAAAGGGGGGCTTTGAGGTAGTGAAAGGAGAGTGGAGTCTGACACAGAGAGGAAAAAGACAGCAGAAAAAAAGGTCATGTTTTGGGAGGGTAAGTGGATGATGCTTGGCCTGGACCTGGAGAAAAAGAGAGAGAGAGAGAGAGAGAGAGAGAGAGAGGATATTTTTGGCCCAGTAACCTGTGTATTTTGAAGGCGCAGTGAATCAAGCCTTACAAACGGAAAGATGGAAAGATAAAACCGGTGAGGCGGCATTAATTCGAAAAGGAGTTGAGTACGAGTGGGCCAGGCTGTGTCGGTCTACCAAGAAAGGTGACTCACTATTCAGGCAATGACCATGAACAGAAGTACTCGGGAACATTTCTGTTATTTTTTGAGTAGTACTTAATAAACCTGAAAGAGATTAGATCTGTGGCCAGTTATATGAAACATTTATAGGATGAGTAGCTGAGATGCTGCAACCTAAGTCAGGGTAATCTCTCTGTGTGTGTGTGTGTGTGCGTGCGTGCGTGCGTGTTTCCAACAGCACACGTACTGAAAGAAAATGTTCATAACGAGCAACCCTGCAACAGGTGGTACAAATCCATGAGGGTCGTCATCACCTGTTACTCCACAGAGAATCCTTTCAAGTATCATTGCCTTTGCAGAAATATAACAATAACAGAAATCACAAATGCATGCCTTCTTCCTTCCCCTCCGTTAGCTCTCTACCTTCTGTCTGTTGCTCAGCTCTGCCCTCATTAATGCGTCCTGTTGTATACCTGTCATCCACACGAGATGCGTCTCAATAACGTCTGCCTGTCTGGATGTATGTATTCTGACCCACCAGCAAATCAGTGCAGACTCCAAGTGCCTTGAAACAAAGGCATTTAAAGGCCCAATGCAATATTGATGTTGGGAATAATGTAGCTGAATGCTGCCTATGAATATTTTATGGGGCTAAGCACTCTCTCTCACACACATGCACATAAACACACACCATGTGACTGTGGGTGCTCTGAAATGCTGGGACACAGTTTTAATTAAGTGCATGGGAAACAAAGAGCTGTGCGATGATAAGATTCATTTAGAAGAGCTCCCATTCTGCAGAAGGAACATAAAAGCCATTTTGTACTCCCCCTCTACTTCGCCCACAAGCATGAAGAGATAACCGTAATGTTCTTAGTGCGACGATCAAGCACACTGTCGAAAGAGAAAATGATTGTCACTCTAACCTCTGCTGTTGTCACTTCTAATATCGTACCTAGTGCACAAAGCTCAAACTCCCAACCTAAAGCCATTCAACACTAAAAGAGGCAGAGCACAAAGTCCATCTACTTGATGGGGAATACATTCATAGGCCTGATGGTTATCATTCTGTACAGCTACCAGAGTTTCTTATGGTGCTTAAACACTGTGATTATAATATAATTGACTTGAAGTTTGTATTGAACTACCTCCAACTGATTCCATCTGTTCTGTATTAGACTAGCTCGAGGAATACACAAAACAAAGATGGTATATTTGCTAGGAGATTGGACGGAGTCAATAACCATAAATGTTCTACTGAATAGGTCAGCAGGAGGCTACAGTAAAAAATCTGATATTTCTTAAAACAGTATATTTACAGTTCATGACTGTTACTCTTTCACGAAAAATGGCCTTATACACTGGGGATAGGAGCACTTCTACATCGATATGAAGAGGTTTACATGAAGCCAGAAGCATCAAATGGAAAAAAAAAGGCATTAAATCTACTTCCAGGTAGTGAAAACACTCATGATCACATCACACAAAATGACAGCACAAACATCCCAAGACAATAAGGCAGCACACAAGAATGCACAATGTGTAAAATATTCTCACTGCTGAAGCCTGGGGGCTCGAAGGTTTCATGTGTGTTTGTGTGCATGATGGTTATTGTAAAACACATTAAGCATATATGGTATTTAGTGTAGTTAATATGCTTGTTTGTACACATGGCACAAATAACTGTTCTTGCAATAGTTGTTTCCAGGTGTTTGCTCACAGGTTTTGCTTGGTTGCTAAGGTGTAACCAAATGTGCAATAGCTGGTGCTAAAATTATATATATTGTAAATACATGATGTTAACCTGTTAAGCCCCAAGGTCCCCACCGGCGGGTACTTTTCTAAATTTTTTTCACGACACTGTGTCTCAGGGGATCTTAATATTTAAGAACCTATTAATGTGTTATACCAGATTAACGGGAATAATCTCAGCTAACTGAAACAAACGATTTTTACCAAAACAAAACACAAGTCTCATAAGAAGCACCTAAATTAACCCTGAGCGAAAAATGCTAACCTATTACTGCACCGATAATCACTCCTAGCTCCCTTATTANAGCAACAAAGTTCAGTCAAAACATTGACAACTAAATTGGAGAAGCCGCTTGCCAGCTGGGGGGGCAGCATATGCACCACCACCCCTCGCCCTTCATGATCAAGCGGCTTCTCCAATTTAGTTGTCAATGTTTTGACTGAACTTTGTTGCTGTTGTTACGAACCCACTAGGGATGAGGAAGGCAACACACACCAGAATCGAATTGTTAATAATTATAATAGGGTTTAATGTAATAACAAACAAATGTACAACCAAATGAGAGCACATATAGCCTAAGCCAAACTAAAGAGCCAAAAGGGCACAGGTAAACTGCCAATAACAGGAGGACTCTAAAAGTGAGCCTAATTCCACACCTGAAATCCCTATCAATCACTACTAATCACTACTAAAGGAAGGAGGCCGCAGGGAAATGCAGCTAACACAGGGAAACCAAAACACGTTACTCTAACACCTATCTCAATACGCTACTCTAAACACATATATAAACACGCTAACACACAACACTAAACACGGATCACACAAGTTCTAACAAGTCTAACGTGTCCACGACACAGGAGCCAAATGAGTGAGGCGTCTGATCGCAGCAGAGCCTCCCGAGTGATAGGTGTCCCCAGGCTTTGTAGTCATCTCCGGAAGGTGTGCGCTGGGGCTGCACGGGGATTGGAGTGCGTCGAGCCCGGCGTGCTCCAATCAGTGTCCTCGGAGGCGGACCAGGAGATGGCAGCCAATGACGTTGGGGCAACTACACAGCTAATTGACATACATATACAGCAAAACAGAATTTCCAGGACCGGAGAGGCGACAGCCGTCACAAACGCAAAACCCATTGAATTTCGGAATATATTAGGAAGCTAATAATAGTCATTTGTCATAAATTACAGGGCTGTTCTCGACTTAAGAATTGAATTACAGTTTCTTTAGTAAAAGTGTATTTAATTTTTTTTGCAAATGACAAAAAGAAATCCAAGTTCTTAAAGACCAAAACAATCAATTAGTCAATTAAGGGGTAGCCCATAATAATATATATATTTATATATATATACCTGTGTATATAGTAAAATAAAAAAATGTGAGCAATGTAACTATTCTCTTCCTTGTCATGCGCTCTGTATCTTCATATAAACTGGTATAGTATGGTAGTTCTGACCAATTGTCAACTTCCCAACCTCTAAATTAAGTTTAGTAGCTAGTATAAGAAGAATTATGTCCTGTAGCAAACCATTTTGGGCATCGAAACATGTTGTATATTGTTACATAGTGTGTTTAAAGTGTAGTTGGGGCTCCAGATGGTTGGTACCCCCTGCTGGGAGTGCTTGTCCTTCAGGCTTTTCCAACACTAGTCCCTCGCTGTCAAGCTGAGTGCCAGCCACCAAGTCTACCAGTAATTGAAACTTCACAGCAGTGTAGGGAGGGGTGTGTGTTGTCATTGTTGTTGTTGTTGTTGTTGTTGATGGGTTCCTGGGGTTCTGTTGTCTGGGGGGAACATTTTCAGTGTTAACACTCACATGTGTTCTGCCACTCAGGGGTAACGCAAAATAAGGAAAGGGAACAGTGGCATAAACAAGTGGTCCATGTTCCTGTTGGAATACAGCAGTATATTTAAGTGTTCTGCTTATACTAATGCATGGTGTTTTCAGCTTTCCTTGATCTGCATTTGGGAGGGAAAAAAACCGACATAGGAACTTTTTGCAGTATTAACTTATAAGCCTTTGAAGATCCACAGTTGTTGGAACATTGTATTAGTAATTCTTCATTTGACTAGTAATGCTGGTTATGCCTGTCTGTCCAGAGCAGGAGAAAAAGCTTCACTTACTGGCCAAAGATGTAAATCTGGTCATTCCACATTGAAAAGAGAAATGCACACTTACCACTGCGTTGTTTTGTCACCAATATTGCAACCTGGTAAAGGCAGACAGTATCTTCTCATGCTGTGGTTATTCAGAATCATTCCTGGATGATTGTGATTTAATAAGCAGGCGGCATGGTGTGGAAGAACTCTGATTGTTGGCTTTATGTGGTCAAGATGGCCTCATCAAGGAGTTACTGAGTAGACTCATTACACACAAATAAACCCTTAATTAGAGAACATCCATTAGAGCTTAATTTATTTGAAAGACTAATTAGGGAATAGGTGATTCTTTGCAGTGGATACTTGCTGCAGTCAGAGCAGAAAAGACCAGTGAATGAATGATCTAAATGTATATATAATCTAGTCTTTATGGACTGACAAATGATGAGTTTTGACAGAGAGATATACTAGCTAGCACATGGCATATTACTCTCTTATTCACAGTCTACAGCCATCTGTCAGTAAACACATCTGTGTTTTAATGAAATCACACGCTCCCACCATCCCCTCTTTGGATTTTTGACGACTCTGCTTTCTGTGGAGCCGAACTGGCCCAGTGGCCAATCAATCACTGGCCACAGCATTTCACCGAGACACAGGCTAACCCCCTAGGCAGACTTTTCGATCAAACCCATAGTCATCAATCTTTCCGAGCTCAGCACA
Source organism: Notothenia coriiceps (assembly GCF_000735185.1). Taxonomy (NCBI): domain Eukaryota; kingdom Metazoa; phylum Chordata; class Actinopteri; order Perciformes; family Nototheniidae; genus Notothenia; species Notothenia coriiceps. Next base: position 156,742 of record NW_011367525.1, on the reverse strand, counting down.
CTGGCCCAGGTGGGGTCTACCTGGTGGCAATGGTTTTGTCTACTGTTGGTAAAAGGTTTAAACCCTCAGATCTTACATTTACATGTTAAGCCCTAACTCTGATTGAAAGACAAAAGGCAACAGTATAAAGCATAACAAATATGCAACTGAAACTTAAAAGCAGAGTGTTAAATAGTTTTTGGGTTTTCCGTGCATGTATTCTATTGGCTGTGGCAGATAAAAAATGTACCCAACCACCATGGCACATAGGTTTACATTAAATTGGGAATATAATAATAATTGGACTGGGACCATGATATATTTCATATTTCTGCTGTATTGTACTAATTATCCAGTGTTTTAATTCTAAACTGTAGATTTCAGAAATAGCGAACAAAAACAATGAATTCTCAAGTCAAGTGACCTGCCACAGCAAATAAGGAAAGCCACATTTCATAAATAAAACTTAAAATATAGCTGGTAAGATACAGGTGAAGAACCCAACCTTTCTGACAGGAAATGTGTAGCCATAATTCTTAAATGATACAGTAAAAACATCCGAAAACATGAGTGGTCAGGTTTGGTCTGATTGAAACAACAAGCAGCTGTTAAACTACAACGCAATGTTAGATCACAGCAGGATAGGGTTTGGGAAAAGCCTGATGTCTCCACTAGTTGGCAGTGCAAGCAGGATTATTAGTCTGAGATCCGTTGTCCTTAAACAGGTTATCAAATTCATAAGTACGGTAGCTCATACAAAACACACAATACAAAAAGGATAGAAGCAGATCAACGACCCTTTGGGATGTAGCAGCTCCTCCCCCACCCATACCCCGGAAACAGATCATAATTGAAGATGTTATCGACCTGTTTACAAAAAATATCAATAGAATGAAACCCTAAGCAGCATTTATAAACATTAATACAGGAATTTGTTTCATGTGTAGGTGAAAGGCTAAGCGCAGAATAAAACAGAATATCAAATGCGTTGTTTACCTATCAACCTTGTAGTTTATCATGCTTTTGTTACTCCCTCTGTTTCCATCATCAAATCTCTCTCTCTCTCACTCATACACTCACAGCAACACGCATATATTATACAAGTAGCTCATTTGATATTCCAGCGTTTTTCCACTACCTCTGCCTTCACAGCAACAGTGTTTGTTGGCTCTCTGCAGTGCACACACTCCGTGTCCATCCTGTCAAAGCTCCTGGAGAAAATCAGTGCCTACCCTTTCCTTAAACTGTGTTCCATTTGATGCTTGGCTGGCTTGAAAATGACTTTGGGTAAAGCTCAATATTTTTAATGCAGCAAGCCCCCCTCTGCTTGCCCTGGTACTCCTCTCCCCTCCACCCCTTCAAAAACTGCAGTCTCCAGCAAATGTCCTGCCTTGATTTTTATAAATCTTATGTTGCTGTTGCATTTTAGATATGGCCGACTGGACTCTGCTGATAATGGGCTGACAATTTAATTTCCAAGGTATTAAAGGAGACTTGCTGGGTTTTGAATTGGTGCCTGTTGGTGGTATTTAAAAAAAAATATAGAGGGAAATGAAAAAAATGTATTTTACTCTAAACGTATTGCTTTTTTCTCCACATCACAGAGTACAAAGAAGATTGGGGGGAGAAAAGGTCCTCACGTCTTTTACTTTTGAATGAGATAACAAGAGGTAGTGGTACACGGTGATTTACATATATTGTGGATATGTTCAGCTCACCAAGGACAAATTGCATCCTATCTTTGACTCCAGTTTTCTGTGCTGTTGCAAGCATAACCCCTGCCAGGCTTGATGTAACTGGATTTAAATTTGATTTGTATGACGTTGGAAATGATTTGTCAGGTGTTTTTTGCTCAGTGCATGTGTTACGGAAGAAGAAGGGTGATGTGGCATGAATCACAGACCCCCTAATACCCTCATCTCAAGGTGGTCTTCCAGTTTGTAAATAATGTTTTTTGATACCTAGTATTATTTGGATGGAGATAATCAAAAGTCTGCAAACGTTGAAGAGAAAAAGAGCCATTGCACACTTGTGTATGTTGGAATTTGGGATGAAATAGGCAATTTCGGCTTTGAACGTTCTTGTAACCTTGTTTACCCTCTCATCAAAATAATCTTACCACATAGAGAGCAGTCTTATGGATAAACTCTTAAATGTGCTGCCTTTTACCAGTCTAATTTCATATTCCCCTCAGATGCTCCATAACTGTTTACAGCCCTTGAGAAGTCATGCAGTACCTCTATTTACTTGCTTTACTGTTTGAATGCAAAATCATAAACCTTCAATCAAGAGTGTAATATGATATACTCTGTGTGTTTATTTATCTCTTTATATGTGCCTGGATTTTGACTTACTGTAGTAGACCTAATAGTAAAACAGAATATGGCCCTCCTGCTCTTCAGCATTATTAGACTTTTATTGACTGGCCCAGAGGGGGAGCTACGATTAGAGATCTGACAGTAATAGGGCAGAGGGGGAAATGCTTCAGTCACTCTAATATATCATATTAAGTTGGGACCTTACAAACTATAAACCCTTGTCAATGACAAGTTATAGCCACTGAAAGAGTAAACATGACAATCAGCTTTACAGTTTACTTCCTCTTTCGAAAAGGTAATGTTTGTAAAGAGTTCAAAACAGAGGCATGTTTTGTCCTTGATTTGTGTTGATCCTTGTCAATGAGTTCTAAGTTAATGAGCAGATGTTCTGTCTGCACTGATACCCTTTGGATATGTCCTACTGACTGTGTTCTGTACATACCAGTATCCACTTTTCTAGTCTTGGAGGCTGTCCACTCAACCGTCCTCTACAGGTTGGCGTCCTACTTCACCCCCCGCCCAGGGTGTGGTGCCCACTCACCGTGCCAGTATTAGGGTTAGACAGGAGGTCAGGCTCTAATTGGCAGGGCCCGTGGCTGGCACTCTACGCCAGGCCCTTACCCTGTCCGCTAATTGGCACATCGAGCATCCAGCAGCGAGGCCGGGATACAGCGGTGTTTCGATTGATGGATGGACACTGATGTCAGGAAAACTTTTTTCTGACAAGAGCACTTTTACCGTCAATTTACCATCTCTGACTCAATGGGCGGTGGATGCATTTACGTATGTATCTATCCTCATTTGTTATCAACATTTCAGAAAGCTGACTAAAATAGTCTTATTGTTCGCTCTGCTCCTGTTCCACTTTATCTGTAGCAGTGAATGCTTTTGGCTTCTGCACACATTAACGACTCACACTGGCTCATCTCACAACATTAATGATCATTTAATGGGTTTAATAGTGAGCCTTAACAAGTTCGAACTGATTTCAACACAATTTGATGTTTTTTCAAGGTTTTAGGGTCAGAGCTGTTGGTGCTGTAGAGTTATGAGGGTGCTGCTAAGGTGTTAATCTGTTTGTTTTTTTCACCAATTTCAATGATTTGAACTTAGTCACAACCTCTTTGCAGACTGCAATTTTTGAAATATTTCTTATCCACTGGTGCTAGTTATCCACTGGTTTTAGCCAAGACTAAATTGGCCAGATATATAAATGTTAGATAAGCAAGCATCCTGAGTTAACTTGGTGAAAGCATTGTATGTGTGCGCTCCATGCAGTAGATATGTTGGATGTGTAATATGACAGGTATTTTCTCCTGAGCTTGTCCCCTTCTCTTTTCTTGGTCTTTCTCTGTGTTTTCCCTCTTGGCTCTGACAGGAGAGTGGTATTAATGAGGTTCTATAGTAGCGAACATTCGGCTCAGCTAATGGTGCCTGAGGTGGAGATTTTGATTGAACGATGGAAAGAACTTCAACATATGGAGGGAGCGAAGACGAGAGGGGAGTTGAGAGGCAAGAAATCTGGATGAGATATTGAAGCAGCGAAAGAATGGAGAGTGGATAAAAGATAGGGGAATAAATAGAGAGTAGACACGAGAGAAAGAAATATTGATTCACATTCCAGTTTTCAAAACAAGTCTACAAAGTCCAATTAGGAAACAAACCAATCCAAAACAACATTTCAAACTACGTAAAAAGAGTGGGTTTAAAGAATAGGAGGAGAAGAATATCGACAACATAGCACGGTATCTGCAAATAGGGATTCTTTCTTAATCCGATATGACGTGTGGGTGGAGAGGATAATGAAGCTTACAAGTCATATATACAGTGGGGCAAAAAAGTATTTAGTCAGCCACCAATTGTGCAAGTTCTCCCACTTAAAAAGATGAGAGGCCTGTAATGTTCATCCTAGGTACACTTCAACTATGAGAGACAGAATGGGGGGAAAGAATCCAGGAAATCACATTGTAGGATTTTTAATGAATTAATTGGTAAATTCCTCGGTAAAATAAGTATTTGGTCACCTACAAACAAACAAGATTTCTGGCTCTCACAGACCTGTAACTTCTTCTTTAAGAGCCTCCTCTGTCCTCAACTTGTTAACTGTATTAATGGCACCTGTTTGAACTCGTTATCAGTATAAAAGACACCTGTCCACAACCTCAAACAGTCACACTCCAAACTCCACTATGGCCAAGACCAAAGAGCGGTCAAAGGACACCAGAAACAAAATTGTAGACCTGCACCAGGCTGGGAAGACTGAATCTGCAATAGTTAAGCAGCTTGGTGTGAAGAAATCAACTGTGGGAGCAATTATTAGAAAATGGAAGACATACAAGACCACTGATAATCTCCCTCGATCTGGGGCTCCACGCAAGATCTCACCCCGTGGGGTCAAAATGATCACAAGACCCCTCGGGTCGCTCTAGTGCCCTATAAGCGCTGGTTTCTTCGGTCTACGGGGATGCTGCAAAGAAAGCTGGAGGTGTTGTGCTGCAGGTTGTACCGGACGTGGGACTAGGACCTCTCCGAGGTTTTCTGGGAAGTTAGACGTCGTACTACTTGCGGATGTAGTTCCGACGCCGGAGGTTCTCGATTACCACTTAATATGGCGTGTGAAAATTCTCGTAAGTAGACCGAATTGTAATCGACGAAAAAGTCTCAAGGAAATAATTTGTCAAGATTGGGTCTGATCCGGATCACTGTTACGAGGTTGACGAAAATTACCCTTGGCTTGATATATCAGGTTCTTTTAAACTTCTATTTTTCTCCTACTGATCTACTAGCTATGTATCCATGAAATAAATGAGGGTTTAACTCATAAAACGTGTCGTTCGTCACAGTTCGTAATGGTTCGAGTTTATCCGCTTACAATTACCGTTTAAGTTTAATCGTCGTTCGTCCCCACCCAATGGTCAATGTACTTTTCCGTTATATAGGGACCGGACTAGATTTACCTAATGTGCTTCATATTGTCTTTTATACTCAAAGATGTTATATGTAAGAGTGATTCGGATGTCTTTGACAATATCTTATAGATGTCTGCGTTGTTGCATCATCGTAATGGTCTAAATCTGTTGCTAGCCATTCACCCCATACCATTAAATAAAGTCTTTGTGAAAAACGAAATAATAAGGTACTATACGAGACAGTTAGTAGGGCTATCGTTACTTCTTATCTTTACCGAAACCTGTTATTTATATTATGTTAAAACGTAGACACCTTCGGCGAATCGCGGACATTTTCGTGCTGGTCTAGTAAAATCGGCCGGGCGATTCGTTGACCGACGCGATGGACGGACAGTCGGAAGGTAGACCGGTGTTTGAATAGGGCCGGGAGTAAGCCAGTACGACGCGGGTAGAGCACACACAACCTCCTCCCGCGAAATTCCTCCCGCTGAACAGAAAGGCCGACACATCAAAGTTTAAATCGCGTGAGCCGTCGGACAAAGAGTTTTCAATGCAATGGGGTTGGAAAATTTTACAGTGTCTGGGAGTATTATTCATGTATCCCGTATTATTACAGAGCGGGATAGTTTTTCCCTCAAGTGATAGTTTCTCCGCTCTCTCAAAATTTCACCGTGTGAACATGACATTGTTTGTATTTACATTAACCTTATATTAATGTTAACTATCTTGTCTTGTATAGTTCTAGTAAGCGATTATATGCTTACTATTCATCTATCCACTTTTACTAGGGCCTCTATTTTTCCTAGACCCCCGCGCGACTGTAAAATCGATACAGGAGGGGGAGAGTGGTAACTCCCATAGATAGTGATTTCGGGTGAGAGACCAGTTTTCATAAAATTTTTCTTTTAGTACAGGCAATACAAGTTCTATTCATCCGATTGGCATTTTACTAACAGGTGTATAATTGGTATTCAGTTCCTATAACAAAGTCCCCGGATGTGCAATATGGTATCGCGTAAGAGGCGTAAATATACAAATTACGCTGGAAGTGAGAGTTACATCACACGAAAAATCTTCAAAAATTGAGTGATGTCTTTCATTTCCGACTGACCTCAAAACACAAACGTGTGTACTAGAAACGTGAAAATTCGATTTCATAAAAACGATTTCGCAGAGAGACCTCTCTAAGTCAATTGTAAACGATCGTATATATCTAGTTGTCAAATGGGAATGCTCAACCTGTGGGAGTACATTGCCAAGTTGTTAGTTTATGAACGTCGGCCAAACGCCCTCTACTCAGACTCTCTCAGAAAAAGAAACATTTATGCCATGTGGGCGTCATAACTTGATGCTGCTGATTGTAAATAAAATTCGGTCGTCATATGCGAAATTTTGAAGTGTTTGGAAGTGAAACGCAGTCGCACACAATCGTCAAACGCTAGATCAACTTGACGAAATCGCGAAGTTGTTTTACTTCCGAAAGCTCTGATCATTGTGGTCCCGTTCCTTTCTCGACGGTTTCGGGTTGTGTGAGAACATGACTTTCGCTCTCTTTTTACACAAAACTGAATCGTTTTCGTTACTTGTTTACCTATGTTTCTAATCTTCAATGGGTGACTTAAAGTCTCCTGGACTCAGCTCCTGTATTCTTTCTTCTATCAAATTTTTTTTTTTTCTTACAACCCCTATTGCGAAAGTACAATATAGTCGTAAACTTTCGACTAAGTTTATATTTAGGTTGTGAGCTAATACGATTGTCGACAAAGACTGGTCACATTATTTTGTAAAGAAAAGAAAAAAAAAAAAAAAAAAAAAAAAAATATATCAAGAAAATTGGACAAAGATAAGGATTACGAGAACATAAACACAAAGAATCTATACAATACGATACTTACGACGCCAAAAGAAAATTATAAAAAAAGTAATACACATTATAAATTTTCACAATGTAGAATACTTGTAGACGCTATGTTTTTTCCGAGATTTACGATTGCAGTCATTACTGTGACAACGCGAAAAATCCAATAACATAAATGGACTACGGATTGAGACGGACAACAACGCACAAAACGGTCCATAAATACGAGTAGCGAGTTAATCATCAACAGAACGAAAGACGCACTATACTTGAATAAGGAGAAAACTTTATAAGGTCGAAGAAAGGAACGAGAATAAACGGTAAACGTGGGACAACCGCTCAGAGGGTCAGAAAGTCGTTTACAGGGTCACCGCCAGACACCTTTTGATAAAAACACCCAAGGAACAAAATAGCGAACTGATTATGAGCAACAATATAGAATCCAGCAAGCCCCCTAGGAAGAGGGGCGCTTCTGTAAAAAACTCCATATAACTAGGGAATTTATCAAACAAATAGATAGAAGACTACGATTAATTATCTACTATTAGAAAGATCACACCGAACCGAATACTTAAGAGGAATTTGACACGATAAATGAACACAATGTCATACGAGGTGTCGCTATAATAGACGGATCTATCGTGACACCGAAACCTAAATGTAGATATATTACTTCAATACTAAAAGCGTAAAATACACGACACACAACACACACCACAACACACACACACACAGAAATAGAAATAGAATAAATTGAATGAAAAAAACAATGAATAAAAAATGAATGGGAGGGCTAAAAGCGCCTACACTGAGAAAGGCTAAAAGTCAACGGGCAGAGGTCCCAAGGACGGCCAGTATAAAGACTGTTAAAAACTAGACAAAAGGAGCTGAAACTTATAGTCGATGTGGTACAAAACAAAGGAAACAAAATACCACACACGCAAGAGAAAATCGGTCGCACGGCGTTAGAGTATAACAGACATACTACTCACTCCTTCTACTTATCTAGAACCATTGTATCTTAACTAGATTGAGCATGGGGACCGACAAAGAAGTGAGAAAAAAAGCCAAAAGAGACATATAGAAATATGTACGCAGGTCGATGAACAGTATGTCGCGCCGTTTTATCGACAAAAATAAATCAGTCAGAGAGTTGATTAACACGTTCAAGAGAGAGGTGCAATTTTTCTACAACTGCTCCGAGACAATTAAACAAGTAGGATTCCATGTGAATTATACTCTCTGTACTAATACGCACTATACTAGGTCCCATATTATGAAATCACATACACAAGAGCCATTAACACCAAGGATAGAACAAAAAAGACACAGACAAGGAAGATATTCTCAAGAGAGGAGACAGGAAAGAACAAAACAAAAATTAACACAATTGAGCAATAGTCATACAAAGAAGAGATATTAGAACAAGAAGTTTTTGAAAACGAGTTACGAGTTTCTCGACAGTATTACATGATATGCATATAACACAGACAGAAAGCAGACCCTACAGAACATATACAAACACAATCGTCGACACACATTCTTTAACACCCTACGTATAATAATTTTTACCTCTTAGACATATTAGAGGAGCTAGACACACACAAAAATAGAGTGACAACAAGAGATAAATAGAATTTGCCACATTGTAGGTCTTGGTGTGCCCACCTTAGGAAACTGGACCCTGGGTTTCATTGTTTCCGGATAGTAGTCAATTGTTTGATCGGCGGTCCCTGACTTTAGAAGTCAAGATCTGCAGGGGACGACTTCGGTCACTGTACCAGGTCGGACAGACTTCAAACGATCTCTCGAAATCTACTAGGTCTTTCTCCTCAACCCTCTTACAGTATACCAGTCTACTTTGGTTTTATCTTGAAAAAACCATTTTTGATGTTGAAATCCTACACCAAGACCACTAC
>NW_011367525.1:87394-147740 GCF_000735185.1 Notothenia coriiceps | reverse complement strand
TTTGAGTGACAACCTCCTTCCATCAGCAAGGGCATTGAAGATGAAACGTGGCTGGGTCTTTCAGCATGACAATGATCCCAAACACACCGCCCGGGCAACGAAAGATTGGCTTCGTAAGAAGCATTTCAAGGTCCTGGAGTGGCCTAGCCAGTCTCCAGATCTCAACCCCATAGAAAATCTTTGGAGGGAGTTGAAAGTCCGTGTTGCCCAGCGACAGCCCCAAAACATCACTGCTCTAGAGGAGATCTGCATGGAGGAATGGGCCAAAATACCAGCAACAGTGTGTGAAAACCTTGTGAAGACTTACAGAAAACGTTTGACCTCTGTCATTGCCAACAAAGGGTATATAACAAAGTATTGAGATGAACTTTTGTTATTGACCAAATACTTATTTTCCACCATAATTTACAAATAAATTCTTTAAAAATCAGACAATGTGATTTTCTGGATTTTTTTTTTCTCATTTTGTCTCTCATAGTTGAGGTATACCTAGGATGAAAATGACAGGCCTCTCTCATCTTTTTAAGTGGGAGAACTTGCACAATTGGTGGCTGACTAAATACTTTTTTGCCCCACTGTATATATATATATATATGAATCTGTGATTTAAGATAAAATACATTGATCTTTTCTATGCATCCATTTAAAGGTGTCGTACGCTAACAGTAGTCAGTAGGGCGTTTATGAAGGGGAAAAGGCATATGTTTAGCTCAAGAGGTTAGTGAATTAGAGGTGACCTTGAATCTGCTGATATGGGCTTGATGGACAGAAATGGAAGCTGGACTGTAGCCCCCTCCTGGCTTCTTCGGGCCTGGGAAGACCACCTGCTGCTGGATTGAATGAATATGCATTGATACACAGTGTGAGCAGTGAAATATGTACAATATGCCCACAGCCATAATCGCTCAAGGATTCAGTCACTTTCACATTCACCAGGGTGTTTTTTAACTTACAGATGGATGGTAAGGAACCACATGCTGAAGGCACATGCACACAGATAGGTCAGGCCCATGCAGCTTGGGTTGTGCACAAGGTCCAATGTCAGCAACACATCCTCAGGCTCTCCCTTTTTCTCCCTGCACGTCTTCCCCTAATGTCTTTCCTTCTGTATTCCTCTCACCTTCTCTCTGCTTTAGGTTGTTCCATCTCTCTTTCTCTCATTCACTCCCTCGGGACATCTGTTGTCCAAAGACAATATGGCCCTCTCCACTCTCAGGTCATTCACTGTGTCCTCTGCCGTCAAGTAAAATAATTCTCTGCCATTGGTTTGGGTGTCTGAAAGATGCTTACCAGCATGCTTCACACTTGTTTTCGTCTGCCACCTTCTCCCTGTATCCTATTACTGTGACTGCACGCTGTTAAACAAGCTCGTGGTGAGGAATTATAATTGAGTGGAGGTTGTATGTCCAGAAGATCGTGAAGAGGAAGCAGCGAAAACTACTAAGGTTGAAACAACTCTTTAAATCCATAGTTTTATTCCACTCATGGCAATTATTATAAAACAAAACATGTACTGTACACATTAAGATGTGTTGTTGTAGCCCATGATGGAAAGGGGCAGGGAGAAGAAAGTCTTATTTTACCCACCCCTTACCAAAAAATGGATGGTTTGTCAATCACAGCTGCTTACAACCAATACTTACAGTAACATGAAACCAAAACCAAACATAACAATCTATCATCAGCAAAACAGGTTACCTGACATCTTCATACTGTCTAATTATTATCTCTTTATACATGTTCTTTAAGATGTCTCTCAAGAGGTCATACATAGATCTCTTTGAATCATCTAGTAAACAATTCCACAGTTTTACTCCAACTACAGAGATCAGTTTTAAAGTAGTCAATGCAAACTGATGCTTAAAGTTACATTTCCTTCTATGTTGCAAATTCTCTAGATTTAAAACAAATAATTGTTGTATATTATTTTCTGGTAGTAGTAAATTTTTCAGAAATAGATTTTTTGGGTTTCTATAATCATGATTTGCTGGATTTGTTCAATAAACCACACCAACTCTCTTGAGGCAGAATAACTTTAACTGACTTAATAAAGAGGAACTAGCTACTGTTGCTGACATTTGACATTGACTTTATTACTACATTTTCAAACTATAATCTCAGGTTGGTCAGCAGTCATGCCCAGCTGTTAATGGGGGGCGCTCTACCTCCTATCATAAAACACTGATAGTGGGAGATCCTCGTCTTGTAATGAGGACTGGAGATTTAGCTGGAAAGCTCCATCTCATAAAGACCGCTCAATAGTCAGTTGTCAGTAGAGCTCTGTCTGATAATAAGGGCCAATCAGGAGACAGTCAAGGTAGCACTTGATAGGGGAGGAGGGTTGACGCACCAGGGTTTCGGTCTCAATTTTCAGCTACCCCCAACTACTAAACCCTTCAAATTTGTTGAAGGCACTTGAAAGCTCTTCTTATTGTTTCATTTCAAAATGTTCTGTTGTTGTTCTTGGCTGGGCCACACTATTTTCTCCTTCTGCCTTCACCGTCCTACAGTATGCCATGGTCTGTCTTTCTTTCTAAAAGCACCAAATATCTTCTCCCTTTCATCCTCATCCCTTTTGTCCCCATGTTCCCATTGTTCTCTCTGCATGGCCCCTGTTCCCATCTTGGCTGAGACTTCCTCCATACATGCCCCCCATGTCTCAGTAATGAACCCACATCTCTTCATTTCTCCTCCGTCTTCCCCAGTGTGTTGGACATGACAGATGACTGGGGACCTCCAGAGGTTTGCTCCCCAGGGCTCTAGATAAAGGCAGCTCTGACCACAAGATGATCAATCAATCAGTTTACACCGCAGGCGCCCGATCAGCCAATTAATCAATCTCTGAGCCAGCAGATGTTGTTGCTGTCCCTTAGCGAAGGAGCTGGTAGTGGATTGGTTGGGGTACTGTCTCCAACAAAGGCTGAGGGGCTTAAAGTGTCAGAGAGCAGAAAGGAAAGTGATTTTTCATGTTTCTACCAGGATTTCAACCTTTTGTGGGCTCAATAGTCCCATTCGTTTTCACCAGACAATCTTTCCTTTTCTAGCCTCTCCCATGTTATTCTTTGCTTTTCACACCTGATAACTTTTTAAAGGAAGCATGATCCTTGTTTTCTTTGATAAGCTTATGATAACTTTAAAACGCACTCTTTATATCTTTCCCTAAAATACATACTTTTTTTTAAACAACCACAAATTTGGGAGAAGTGCAAAAGAGATGTTAATGTGTGAGTGGGATGACACCGCTGTCTCAGCATCATTAGGGCCAGCTGGTTCAGATCGGGCCCTCTGTTGACCCCTGTTCACAGTCAATGAGCTTCAGACTCCACAAGGACACTTCATTTGAATGTGCCCTTAAACAGCCAGCAGTTAGGTAACACGTACAAACATTGGAACACCCACACTCCCCACCTACACCTCTTGGCCTTTGGTCCCTGTCTTGGCCCCACAGTCCCTGTCCTGGCCCCACAGTCCCTGTCCTGGCCCCTCGGCCCCTGTCCTTGGCAGGTCAGCCCTTTGACCCATCAGGTCGTTGCGTCATTACTCACTGTGCTAAGAGATTCCCCCGGGAGTGTCTGCAGCCTGTGGCTTCATGTCTTCATACTACCAGGATGCTCCATGCTTAAGTCATTAATTTGTCAAGATCAAGTGTAGTTACCAATGTTTCCAAATATATAAAAGAGTTTACATACCTGGATATGTGTATTTGTACAAGGTTGGCAAAACGGGAATCTATGCCGGTTAAATTACCACTTTAGAAAGTGATTTTGTTTGTCTGTTTCATGCTAGAATCAGATGGAAACAAATGTAAGCTCATAATCATGAGTAACATGGACTGACAGGTAACTAAATCATTGTTTGGAAGATCTGCCACTTTGCTACACTGGCACGTTGTATGCCAACAGACACCTGGAAACAGCATCTGCACGCTGCTGTCTTTGCTGACAAACATTGTTTCAGAAGTTCTACTGCAGAAGCAAGTGTCACCGGTCACATCACATTACCAAGAGCACCAAACAGTCCAAATATAGACTAATTCTTACAGCAAATTGGTCAGAAGGTAATTGCTTCAGTCAGAGCATCTGAGCCACAGTCAGCTTGTTCTCAATGATTAATGATACCACAGCTCCTTTTGGTCTTATTGTAACCGTTTTCCAGTTGCGCTGAAATAAATCCTTGTAAATAGGTGCCCAGAATGTGCAATATTATGTTGTGACAGGGTGGCCATGCTGTCAAGTGTATTTCGCACCGTCTTTCAGTTCCAGCAGTATGAGGTGCCAGTAACTGATTTGAAATCGGACAGCGTCTTGCAAGTCAAACTCCTGCACTTTTCTTTTGCTCCTTGCGATGAAAACCTCAAACTAAAGCCAAATCAACTGTACTCTTTTTGATCTCCGTTTTATTTATTTTCTTTGGTAGTCTGCTCTGGCCAAGAGTCAACAAAACAACATGAATTCATCCATATCAGATAAGAATTCAGTCACAGCTCAAATATTATTAAAAAAATGATTGTCATGACCAGAAGACAATATTGTAGATATGTGTCCAATACAATGGTAATATTCATTGTATTGGACAAACCCAAACACAGCGGCCTAACTGAAAATAAGCATTTGAACTCTTTTTAGTAATAAAAAGTGAAACGTTTCTTAGTGTGTGCCGGTTTCTTGTTCTTTAGTTTAGTTTAGTTTATAAAAATTTTTCGAGTGTGTAAAACAAAAGAAAATACAAATGAAACAAAAGATGATACAGACATGATACAGTACTATACAAATGAATGCAATAACAAAATGAAATATTTAATTAATAATTGAATAATCTGTAGTATCATTGTCTGATATCAATAAACAACAAAGCTTTAACTAATTACACGTCCGAAAAGGGGTTGGAAGAAGTTTACACTTATTTAATCCAACCCCTTCTCCCCTTTTTTTTAATTTTTTTTTTAATACAAGCACAGTGATCCACCAAAAGGACCATTATAGCTATTCTTGAGCTTGCCTTTGTGTCTCCTCTCTTCTCTCAGAACGGTGATGAAGTCCGGCTCAGAGTTGGTCAAAGCCAGCTTCAAGACTTTCTTTGAGAACGCGGCGGAGGACCTGGAGAAGCTGGTGGAGATGCTGAAGCTGGGGAAGTTCATGCAGTCCCGGGCTCAGTTGAAGAGCGTCACTCAGAGCATCAACTACGTGACGGTGGCGCTGCTGCCCATCCTCACCGCCCTGTTCGAGCACATCACCACATACGAGTTTGGAGTGGATCTGCTCTGTGAGTTTCTGTTTACTTTTTCAGATTATTTGTATAGTTTTAAAAAACAAACATGAATATATCATAAAAAACACATCACAATAACTAGAAGAAAAGAAAGTAACTGAACAGTAATGATCACAATCCACAATATAAGGACACATTAAGGACATTGGTCTTGTACCTAACACCAAGTCATTACAAGCCTTCAATTATCATGCATTCAATTGTTACATTTACTCAAATGTAAAGCTAATCTTTCTCTTGTATAACAATAACATTTCTTGTTTCAGTGAATGATGTGCAGCTGTCCTGTTACCGGATCTTGGCCTGTTTCTATTGTCTGGGAACGGGAAAGAACGTCTTTGTGGAGAAGTATGAGTCCACACTATTCCTAAAACATGCAGCAGAATTAAACATGAGTACTGATCTACAGATTAGCCGTAGTGTATATTTAATCATTACGTTTAACCCTCCTGTTATCCTTGGGGTCAATCTGACCCCATTCAATGTTTAATGTATCTAAAAAAAAAATGGTTCACATTATTTTTTTTGCTTAGTATTTGACAAGACATCCGACCGTGAAGAAGGTCGTGTCGTCAAGAGAGACCATCAAACTGACGGAGACAGGACATCTAAAGCACAACGGCGAGCCGAACTAGAGGAAGGTGTAGAATGGATCCTAACAAAGAGAATGTCCTTACTGAGACGTTACTACACCGACAGATGTGTAGGAGAAGAGTGTCAGCTGTGGTCCATTCGTGGTGTAGCAACAGTTTTTTTATACAATAACTAAAAAAGCTCGCACATAAAGAGAGAGAGATCTTTTATGTTTACGTTGTTTTCTAGCTATGTCTGTAACTTTGTCACGAATAGTTACTTAGGTTATTTGTTTGCTTTATACATTATCTATTACTCATTAGACATCTATAACGAACATAGTTCATTGTTGTTTCGAATTGATGCTAAAAGCTGAATTCGCGGTGGACTTTATATTCGGCGTCGCGATTTAAACTTCTACAATGCTATATATTCGGCGTGACCTGATATCGGCGTCACAAAATACAAACTTAATCGGTATAATTCCGAAGCACGTTCTCCCCTACAGCCCTTTTCGTACCGACAACTCTCGAGGGTTAAATAATTTAAAGTTGTTTGTTCAACGTCATAACGTATGGCATAAGTTCACAAGGTACAATCAGTATCATCGATGTCTTGTAACATGACACGACACATTTGACCATGACATAGTGTATCGCAAGCTGTTGTGTTGCAAAAGTTGAAATTGAATCGCCGCGAGGTCCGTGCATGGCCGTCACTAGATGTTCGTCACCAAAAGTTGGTCCACCATGCCCCCTTGTTTGTACAGAGCGACGAAGCAATTCAGACAGACAGAGCGAGAGCAAGACAGAGAGCATGGTGAGAGCAAGTGAAAATGAAACGCGCAGAACAGAAGTGAGAAAGGCCGGAGGGTCGGCCGCGAATTGTGCGCTACCCCCAGGGCCTGGCCGTAGCCAGGTATCCCTATTCCACCACTGACATTGGACATTTTAGGTATCTAAATCCCCCAGGGAGTCACCGGCAAGAAACTTTTAATGTACTAATCGGGCCGGAAAATATATTCGCTCGAAGCTTTTACCTTTTTCCGCGCGAATATCAGGCTTTTAATCCATGAATGTCAGCTTCCCAGCTTCTTCAAATGGAATAAAGTTTCAGGTTGGGAAGACGGAAAAAAATTAAAAAAAAAAAATTATATCGTGTTACTAAGGTGGTTTTCCTGTAATAAGGATAAGACTCGAACGGTGAACGCGTAAACACAGAGGAGAGAAAGAGCTTGCACTACTCAGGACCGAGTCTCACCAGGTGTTCGGTCGAAGTTCGAAAAAACTCTTGCGCCGCCTCTGGGACCTCTTCCGACCACCTCATACGACTTAGACCCCTTCAAGGTACGTCAGGCCCGACGAGTCAACTTCTCGCAGTGCGCTCGTAGTTGATGCACGCCACCGCGACGACGTAGGAGTGCGGGACAAGCCGTGGTAGGGTGTATGCTCAACCTGACCTAGACGAGCGACACTCCAAACACAAATGAAACAAGTCTAATAACGATATCAATTTTTGTTGTACTTATATAGTATTTTTTGTGTAGTGTTATTGATCTCTTTTGTCAATACAACCCAGTGTTAGGGTGTTAAATTCCCTGTGTCAATTCTGTAACCAGAACAATGGATTGTGGTTCAGTAATGTTCAGCGAAGTTAATAGTACGTAAGTTAACAATGTAAATGAGTTTACATTTCGATAGATAGAGAACATATTGTTATTGTAAAGAACAAAGTGCACCTCTACTACACGCTCGACAGACAATGGCTGAACCTGACAACAGATGACAACCCTTGCCCCTCTCTTGCAGAAAACACGCTCTCAATACTCAGGTGTCGACTAAGGATTTTGTAATCGTCTTATATTTGTACTAATACTAGATGTCTAACGGCATCCACATATAAATTAGTAATCGCAAATTGGGAGGACAATAGGAACCCCAGTAGACTCGGGGTTTAGTTACAAATGCATACGATTTTTTTTTTACCAATGAAAAAAAGAACGAATCATAAAGTAACTGAAAAGGCATTAAAATCACTCACTGATTACCCATTTGTATTTTAATTGTACTCTAGAAAATATTAACAGGAATTGCGTGAACATGCGTAGCCAACAGGAACCCCATTAAACTAGGTCCGACAAATCATATTTGTATATTTTTTACATTAATAAAATTGTAAACCAACTACACATCCACTATACTCACTGATAATGTACGTTTACACAGTAAGCCGCGCGACGTTGTGTTTGATGGAGACGAATTATAACCAGAAATGTTGCGCTAGTTTTTCTAGTGAAATAAAATTAACTCTCCTCTAAAAACCCTCTAAATATATAAAAGGCTATCAGTGTATTATCCTTATGACCACATATTTCCCAGACACCCCCTTCCATCCCCATGTACAAACATATTTACCAATAAAACATTCTATGATTTCGTGGTCTCTCCGTCATGTACAACTAATTTTACAACCTTATACTAGTAACAGAACTCAAAAATCCTTCTATTTCACACATATCATTGTCAGACTCCTATTGGTCCGTCGCAATTCAAACTATTGCTATACACGAATTACAGTAAAGATAGTAGATGCTCTAAAACCTTGCCTTTGCCGACATTGTTTGACATGCTAATTTAACATGAACAGTCAAAACACCAAAAATTAGTTAGCTAGCATACAACGAGTCTCTAATCCCGAATCCATAATGAAATGAGATATTTTATTGTGATAAATTTATGTTATCATAGCTTGAGACGTCACGATGGAGGATATGGGAAGGGGTGCTGGGCGACAGACCCCATTATGTTAGCGTCTCCAGGACCAGTAAGTGCAGTAACTACAACAGATAGCGGCTGTTTTACATACTCATGTTAGGAGGTATAGTCTAGAGCTGCATAAATTTATTATTACTAGAGACGTAACTACAAGCGGCGAGATTTCGCTGGATAATTATAGCGTCCCTCCCATCAAAACAAAATGTTATCTGTGTAACGAGTACATTATCAGTGAGTTATAGTACGGATGTGTCTAGTTAGTGTTTACACAATTGTATAACTGTCAAAAATATACAAAATAGACTTTTGTCGGACGCAGTTTAACGATGGGCGTCCTTTTTTGGCTACGCATGTTCACGCATTTCCTTCACAATATTTCGTAGAAGTACGAAGTAACATACACAATCGTGTTAAAAAAAAATTTCATACGGTGAACCGACCTCCCTGATCCCTCTCTTCTGCGTGGGCACAAGTTGGTTCATGCAGACATCCAGGAAGCAAGGACACGTTGTGTGGTTATATGCTCCCATTACAGCGGCATGTGAGCAAGGACGCCCTGGTCGGCATAGTTATGTTCCTCCCCTTTGGCCTGGACAAAAAGACTGTGCTTCTTTGCCCAATATGGTTCCGTCCCCACGCTCCTCACTTCGACGAGGTTGCAAACCGCTCATCCAAGTATACAAACACATGTGGTAATGCATTGCCTTCCAGTTCCATCATTTTGCTAAAAGAAAATGAAACAAACAGAGACCGTTTTACATTACTGCTAAGACAGTTCCGACATACTAAAAAATATAGGCAAGCCTCACTCTGAATTTGACTGGTCCTTACCTGTACATACCGTGCCTTAACTCCTCACACGGTTTCAGAGTTGCGTTCAAAAGGAAACCTTATAGATCTGTTTTCATTCTGAGGTGGTGCCCTCTTTAAACACCCGGTCAATGTTGCAACCTTATCGATGGGATATGTTACTGAAGACATTCCTGTCGCATTATTCTGGCCTCAATCTCCCTTAGCCGGATTTTCATGTTTGCTACAAACCATATCAACAAGGCAGCACTCTTTTCTGGAGGTAAGCCTTCCTTCTGCCACCAGAGCGGGGGTGCTCTTCCGTTCTATCAATAAATATTGGAATGTTATGTTCTGCTAATATAAAAACAGTGCATCGAAAATCCACATAAAAATATAGTAAACTGCATGAAGTGGCCTGCAAAAAAGGGTTACAGCTAGCTTACCTATTTTCGTGCCTGAAGATCCTAAATATGGATGCCCACTGTGATCTCCGTTATTGGGCTGAACCCTTTGGCCAGCCTCACTGAGGTACATGCATGGTTTATGACGTGGTCCACAATAGTTGCACGGTGTTGTTGTCCCGAAACTGCTCTGTTCGCATGGGTCCCCCTTTCAACTCTTCCCACCCACCACGCATACGTACAGCCCTCCCTCTCTCTCTGTGGAACATTTGGGTTCCCTCTTCCTTGGCTAGAACAACAGGGTTCTGTCTTCCTCTCAGACTTCCTCTGCTACTCGAATCAGAGCCTTTTTGTTCACACAAACATCTTACGTAAGTGAGGGAGGTCTTTTTATAGGATCTCCACAAATTACATAGTATAGGAAGAGTCATTGATATTCAGGCTGTGAGCAATTCATCTTACATGGGAAAAAAATACATTTGCTCAACTGCAAAAAGGGAAGACCACAATTATTTGACTGTAAAATGTATTGCTCCTACTAATCAAACTATAGCTAAAATCCTCCCCATAGGAACATCTCAAAGAGCTATGCAAGTCATATCAACACTATTATAGCTTTACCGGCCACCATTCAAAAAAATATTTTAAGTACAGTCATGCAAATTCTGTCATTGTAAATGTTTATCATGTAACACATTACTGGTAAGGTTTACGTACTTCCATGCAGTTACCCTTTTTCAATGGCGTGATTGACTGATAACAAGTGTTAATATTTTGCACATCAAGTGTCAATTAGTGTAGCTATGGTCTAAGTTTATGAGGAGTAAGTGTTATCCACTGTGAGAAGATTATTTTGTTTTGTAGACATGAGTTACAGAAAAGATTTGTGATGTTTGTGTAGAGAATTGTAACTTCAGTTAGAGAATTGTGTGATCTGTTTTGCAAAACACTGCTTAGCATCTGCATTTTGTGTGATATCAATGATAAATGGTATACTGTTGTAGAGAAATGGTTTTCTGTTTCGATGGCTGTGCTGTTGGTTTGGTGAAAGGAATTTTGATTCTAAATAGCGATTGAGAAAAACTGTAAGATGTCCCGCAGTAATCCAGGAGCCTTCAGGGCCGCTTGGGTTCTTGGACTCCAGGGTGTTTTCCTTCTCTGCCAGCCTCGACCCTCTTCTCCCTCTCCTCCCTGTGAATCACCAACAACCTGCAGAATCTGCTGATCAGTGTGTTACTCTCCCTTCTCCTTTATCTCTCTATCTCTTGATATCTCTCTTGCACCTACATGTAAGTGTCTGCTTCACTTCAACTCATCTGGCTCGTTCCTCCCTCTCCCTCCCTGTTCATGGGTCAGATTTCTTGCTTAAAGGAGTTTGAACCTTCCTCTGATCTGCCTTTCCCTTTGATTCCTCTTCTTCCTTTTGATTCTTTGATTCAATGCTGTTGATGTTGTGTGTGTGTGTGTGTGTGTGTGTGTGTGTGTGTGTGTGTGTGTGTGTGTGTGTGTGTGTGTGTGTGTGTGTGTGTCATACAGTTTGTAATGTTGAGAGAAAATGCATGAAAGAAACGCAGTGGGGTAGCACAGATTTAAAATGTGTCTCTAACTTTTGCAGGGACTTTTAAACATAATAAATGTGCGTGAAAGTGCAACACAGAGTCCTAGATAGCTGAGAGGAAGAATTACAAAGAAAAGAGAGAATAGGAGACTTTATGAGAATGTGTTTCTGGAAGTCTGACAAGGACAGAGAGTAGCAGAAATGACTCGAGGTGAGAAACATTAACCATTTCTTGTTCTCTTGGATTGGTTGATAAGTCTAGGAAAGCACAATATAAATAAACTCAATGTATTAATGTACTTAATTTTGTTTTGTTTTTTCGAAAGTGTAAAACTAAAGAAAATACAAATGAAACAAAAGGTGATCCATACATGATACAGTACTATACAAATGAAAGCAATAACAAAACGAAAAATGTAATTAATAATTGAATAATCTGTAGAATCATCGTCTGATATCAATAAACAACAAAGCTTTAGCTAATTACACGTCCGAAAAGGGGTCGGAAGAAGTTTGCACTTATTTAATCCGACCCCTTCTCCCAAAATCTAAATTATAAAAAAATGTTACATCTTAATATATGTTAACATACAATATAAATGTATACTTATAATCTTGAATAAGTAATAAATAAACATTGAATACTTTATATAATCATTCATATAATATATATCTATATATACAGGCAAGTTAGGAGAATGGTCTTAAAATATTTATATATATACAGTATATACATATGTACACATACAAATACATACATACACAAATTCATAAATAGAATACAAAACAAGAATATAAACAGTTATGGTTTAGCAGTTTCATCCCTGTACCGTGTGAGAATTGTGTCTTTATACCTCTTTTTAATAGTTTTATGTTTGGACATCCCTTTAGCTCCTCACTCAAATTGTTCCAGATCTTCACCCCACAAACAGAAACACAAACACGTCTCTTTGTTGTGCGCACCCTAACATTAGTGAATATAAAAGAATCCCGTAAATAATAATTCCCTTGTCTTTCATTGAACAATATCTGAATATTCCCAGGTAATTGAACGTTTTTTGCCTTAAACATGATTTGTGCAATTTGGAATTCAACAAGATCTGACAGTTTTAATAATTTTAGCTCTAAGAATAATGGGTTTGTATGATCCCTATAGCCGACATTTTTAATAAGTCTTATTGCTCTTTTTTGTAGAATAAATAGGGATTGTGTTGTAGTTTTATAATTACTGCCCCAAACCTCTGCACAGTAACTTAAATAAGGTAACACCAATGAACAGTAAAGAATGTAGAGGGAATTTTGATCAAGAATCTGTTTTGCCTTGTTTAATATTGCAATACTTCTTGAGACTTTGGAATGAATATGTTTTATGTGTGGTTTTATATGTGGTCTTTAGTGTTATCAAGCCTATAAACTGACCGCATTATATCTGACACGATTATTTCGCCCACGACCCTACCGCCTCCCGTGGAGACTAATAGCTAGCCCTGAACTTAAGTGTTATTGCAGCTTAGTAAAACACCATGATTCTAATTACCCAGCAAAGTGAATGGTCTCCGATGGAGTTTTACAGCTACTGCTACCAGGACTTGTGTTTTATTAAGGACTCTAAGGGTAATGCATACAGTAATACTGCCAGTAAGGTCTGTGTTAGGTGATATCATTTTACACTCCATCACATAGATTTGATCTGCCAGTGATTGCTTTTAAAGATAGAGTTGCAGTGGTTTTAGAGGCAGTTACAGGATGTGCCAAGATTTCTGTCAGGGAAGTGTGTCTTCTTAAACAGTTCTGGGTGTGAACCTATGTTGTGAACGTGTGAGCTTTCTATATATTCTTTTATGGCTGCAAAATAGAAGTGTTTTCCGTCAAACCCCTCTTTTAAAATATTCTCCTATCTTCTTGATATGACAGTTCTCCCAACAACTGTCAAACATATCCAACTGTACTATCATCCATATTCCAGCCACACATTGACCCATTTCTCTCCCTACCTTTCATCTTCCCTACCGCATGAACTTCCCCTCCCTGCATCCATCTCTAACCTCCCACGCACCACCTACACCTCCGCCGTGCCAATTAACACCAGAGCACGGTCACATTGCTATGCCCTTTGACCCCCTCCCTGACTGTCGGGGAACACAGGACCCGAGGCCCGCTGCTTCAGTATTAGTTTGTCACAGGGCCGTGTCGCGCAGGTCTGTGATAGATGGGCCTCGGTGAGCGGCTCTGACCCGCCGTGCTGCGACACTCACTCGGATGGTGTGAGGGAGCATTGATTATGATGCTACTCGTGACAGGGGAGAGTCAGAGCTGATGGTGGCAGGGCGAGACAAAAGAGCCCAAGGTTATTATGGATGAGGTGCTGTTAGTTAATGGGATCAGATATGATTTGTGCTCTATCGATCAGGGCATCTTGCAAGATTATTTCCATCTAGCATGATTCATAAGCATGTAGCTGGTGCACAGTGTAACAGTGAATCCCATCATTGTTACAATACAGAGGTCTTCATCATTGAGGTGTGAAATGAAAAATGTAATATATAAATTGATTATTTTTCCCAGTAAGGGGGAAATTACTGTTCTTTATATCAACAACTGTGGCTTGACTAAATGTATGATGTTGGGTTGTAATGAATCTAATTTTGTCATGAGAAGATACATTTGATGTTTCTCAAACTGGGGTCAGGACTCCCCAAATAAATACCCAAACTTTTATGTTCTACAACCTCACAGACTTTCTTATTTACTCTGGTCATAACTCCTACTGCTACTAGAGGGCTTTGACACATAAAACATAAACATTTTTCATTTTGGAGTGCATGCTGAAATGACTGATTCGGCCGTTTATCTTGTTAGGAAAGTCTCTTTGGGTTTTGTTTCTGTTGTGCCATGAAAGTATACAGTTCTTTTACAAAAAGTTGAACAGTAAAGTATGCAAATATGATGTCATTTTTATCTATATAAATGTATGAAGTCATGAATATAGGCACACAGTACAAACTCACATATGCAGTTGCTGAATGCTGCAGGCAGAAGCTATTTAAATTGAAGTCCCTTGAAAAGCGCTAAATAAAAAAAGTGAACAGAAAGAAGGTGTGAAAGAAAATAAAGCGTACACAGCCAAATCGGTGAGAGAACAGGAGGCGGGTGGTGGGGGGGGCCTGACGCAGCAAAATCAACCTGTTTTCATCCCTCCTCTCATGTGCTCCTCCTCCCCTCCGCCCTCACTCCCTGTTCAAACTGCGGCAGTCGGCTAATTAAAAAACATGGCTGTCCTTAATTATTCAGCGCTGGGCTAATTGATATTCACAGAGGCGTTCACCTTGCCTAAACGATCCGTTTAATCTGACCACCAAGGTCCCACTCTCCACCGCCTGTCACCCTCAGACATTGTGCTACTGTACTTAATAAGAGACCAGGGGGAGATGGATACAAAGTAGGAGTGGGGGTAGTCAAAGTTAGCTGTTTGTTAATCTTAGCTATCGATAGCTGTGACTGAAGCTTAGTGTCAGCGCAGTGTTTGAGCATTTTTTTTACTGGGTTACTTTTTTTCTTTGTGTCATGGTTTGCTGCACGGAAAGATTTGACTGAGTTAAGCTGAATACAAATTGATAAATTAACTCAAATTAATGACATCCTCCTCTGGACAAGCAAAATGTTCAAATTGCTCACAAAATCAGGAAACTGTTCATCATAACAGGAAGTGACAGTCATTTCTGAGTTAAGCAATAATCCTGGATTTCAAAGCTAAAACAGTTGTCAGAGTTTTGTTCCTGTGTCTTCCACTTAGCTTTAATCCTTCTTATGTGCTTTATCATACTCACTCTTGAATTCTTTCTTAAGTTAAAGAGATACACTTGGCCTAGGCTCCATCTAACAGCCTGTCTCCTTTCTTGACACCTCCATTGATAAATCACCTTTTATTGTCCTCTCCTTCTCTTTGTGTCTTATCTCTCTATTCTTTCCACGCTCAAGTTTTGTTCAATTTTTGTGTTTGATTCTACCCCTCTCTCCCTCTACCACCCCCCACACTTACCCTAGCTCTCCCCCTCCACCCGCCTCTTCATTAGGGGAACAAAAGGTGTATGGGCAGTGGTGAAGTCTGTGCTATTGTTTGGCCTTTAGTACGATTAGATTATCTTTAAAGTCTGCTGAATAGGGTTAATCAGTCCTGACAGTGTGTGTGTGTCTGGGCCTGTGTTTGTCCTCAAAAAGGAGGGCCAACCTGCTTGCATGGAAATTGAACACATGAACGGCTGCGTGTATGCATAGACTTACGCATAGATGCACAAAAGTGAGCGAGAAAACAAAATCCCTGGGCACACATTTCTGTCACAACCTCTCCTCTTTTAATGACCCCTTTAGTCTCGCCTTCAGCACACATTTATCTCTCCACCCGCTCTCTGCGGATACAGCTGCTCCGGCTGGTGTATGTGTGTGCGTTTCAGATCAGTGTCTAAGCCGTTGTTTGTGTCCGGCGTCTGTGTGCATCTTTTGTCTCCCTCTGCAAAGCTAAAGTCTTAAGTCACCACCTATCAGCGTAACACTTCGTTTTGACACACTTGAGACGGAACACAACCCCCTGCCAGTCCTCTCCTCTTTGTGTATCCCTCCATCCCATCATCCCTCTTTCTCTTAAATTGAGCTGTTTGTGTGAGACAGTTTTTTGGCACCTCGACATGCTTTGAATTGATAACACATTTTAAGGTCATGATCGTGCTAGTTTATGTACTTACTGCATACTTTTAAGGATATACTTCAGGGTTCATTCACCCTGCACCATTATTTTGGTTCAAGTTCAACTTGATTCGATCACGTGCACGCAGCTTTAGGTTTTTGCATCACACTGGCTACAAAATACCACTTGAGACATGTAAGGGGACAAAATGGAGACAGTTTTCTGGCCTCAACAATAGTAAATATTAGGTTGTGCTGAGGACTGCAGAGACAGCAGCCACTTGGTCATGGTGTTGCTTCACTGAGTGTTGTCAGGAATGGATAAAGTGCTGCAGTGGAGTGTTGTTCCTCTGTGTGTGTGTGTGTGTGTGTGTGTGTGTGTGTGTGTGTGTGTGTGTGTGTGTGTGTGTGTGTGCCTGTGTGCCTACCTGCGTGCCTACGTGTGGGTGTGGGTAAGCTTGGAGCATCCCCTTGACTTTGAAACTTCCCCCACTCATCTGGTTTGAGAACAGCCCCTCGGTGACACTCCTCATCACAATGCATAGAGCACGCAGCTCCGCCTGCAGTGCACTGAGTCACCAAAGCAGATGGTTATCAGTGTAGTAGAGATTGGATGGGGTAATACAATTATTTTCCCATACATAGTGTTTTCTTCATGCACTCTCTGTCTCCTTCAACAACCCTCAGTGCTGGAAGCAAAAGCTTTAAAGCATGGCTGCTTTCCATAGTTTGAATTTATGTAACTGATCATGTGTGCATACAAAAATCATTTGTAGTCGTAAACCATACATGTATTGTGTGTGTATGCACTGGTGTGTGTATAGACCAGTGCAAGAGGAGATAAAGGGTATGAAGTGTGAGTATTCAGGCAGAACAGTGTGGCAGCCAGTCACCCCTGAATACTAAACCTTTCCAAATGTCACTTTGAAGAAGTTCATGGATGAATCAGTGCCTCTTTACACTCTTTCTCTGCTTCTCCTCTTGTTTTTCCACAATGCCTCCCTTTCTTCAGGAGATTGGGCTGAAGGTAAGTCTAGAGGTCTTTACCTTCTTCTCCCACACTCTACAGTTCTCTCACGCTGTTTCTGCAGGATAGAGTCAAGGGTTTCTTTTTCCCCTTTCAGCTTCTCTGACATATTACTTTTCTTTCCCACCTGGTATTTCAGCTGCTCCATATTTTAATGTTCCCTTTTTACAGCTTTCTAACTCCAGATGCTTTGTAGAATTATAGATATAGCATATATATATTATATATATATTGTTTTTTACTTTCTGGCTTTATTAACAGCAGGGAGCTGTAAGACACAATGATTTTGACTAGGTCCCAGAGTTAACTGTCCTTTTTTTAATAACATACGTCTTTTAAGAATACCACAAAAGTTTCTCTTTAGTAAGTCCCAATAACAAGTCTATGAATCCTATAAATATGGGTTTGAAAAAAGGTAAACTTCTTTTAATTTTATTTTATATTTAGAGTCACTGTCGTCTTTCCCTGTGTGAAGGTCTGCTTTTTCCTCTCTTGGATCTGATACATCCAGGTCTTATCTGTCCTGTATATCACCCGGAGAAGCAGCCTTACGTTTAGTGAAGGTCACAGTAGAGGGGAGGACAGTGGAGATTGGTAGTTCTGGGTAGATATATACACCAGACCATGGTTCGTGCTGAGAACTGATGTTATCCTCGTGGCCTGATAGTGCTTTGGCTGAAGAGTGAACAGGAGAGGACAAAGAAGCACATACAATACAAGCCAAGGCATCATCACTCTCACACACAGGTGTATTTTCAACATTTTAGGCAAAATGTGCACATATTCCCAGGTGCAAAAACCCCTCATATACCTCGTATTTACATGCTGGCAGGTGCAGAACACACATCATCAGACATTATACGATATAAATCATTCACACATTGTTCCTAAGTATAGCCCGTAAACAGAAGGCCTGCGTTGTGTTATAACACGTCTCTTCTTAATATAAACTCATTATTTGCCTCTCTTGTGTATAGTTGTTTATGTGTGCATTAGGTGATCCGTTAGATGAAATTGTCAATGCTCCACTGAGCACACATGTAATGTATTCTGGATGTGGAGCCATGTATTTATATTTCTGTGTGTGTTTTCATTTGTGTGTATTTAGGCCAAGCAGCTGGGGGCCAGGGAAGCAGACCTAAAGAAGCAGGATGCTTTCTACAGAGAGCAGGTGGCCCGGCTGGAGGAGAGGGTAAGACACTTTTTTAACCATACAACAACCTGAAAAGGCCTTTTTATGTTCACTGGTAATATTAATTTGTAACCCAGCTTTCAAAGATAGGATCTGCCAGGTTCTACAGAGAGTGGTAAATCAGTCTCCTATTACAGGGTTGTGGTCTTAAGATTGGGAATGTCGATACAAACACCTTTTAGACAGCACAAACCAACTGATAGCTGACAGGCTCTTGTGAATGCATTGCGCATGCTTTATGTAGAACCATACAAATGTTTACTAAACCTTGCATGGAAATCAATTAATTTCAGAGTTTTTCTCTACATAGAGAGTAACTACAATAAGGATGTTTAAAAAGCTAAATAATAAAACAAAACTGAACCGTAACATTTAAGAAAATACAAAGATCGAAGACACAAAAAGTAAAGCAAAAGAAAACTTTCCATTTTACAACAGAGGACAAAAGAAACACTCAATACCGCATTATACAGCCACCAAGCAAGATTACATCATCACTAATGTTAAGAATATGCATCATGGACTGCAGCTCTGGTTTATGTGCCTGGGGTTTTATAACCTTCTTCTATTCATGTTTAATGCTTGAATCGACACATAGCAGTGCACATAGAATAATGCACACAATTCAGCCAGCATTCACAGAGAGCTCGGTCACCACAGGGCTCAGCCTAAGTACAGTCTCACATATATTCCTTCTCTTCATCCCCCTGCCCTACTGTTTTTGTTATCATCCCTCAACTTTAACTCTGCATGCGTTCCCCAGTGTGGTCTGCATTGCTCTCTCCGTAATTGTCTCTGCTGCTCTTTTGCTCTCTGGCGCTCTTTATTTCTTTTAATTTCTACCCTCCGCCTGAAGGATAAAGGGTTACATCTCATTCATCCCTGTGTGAGTCCTTCTGTCCCTGGAAATGACACTACCCTGATGGTCCTTGTCAAACCAGTGTCCTATGGAGGGGGACAAGGGTCAGCTGCCAAGCTTTGCCAACTTCAAATCGCAGCTCCATGCTGGTCCCAGGGAGACCCAGGCGTCCGCCTGCAAGGCGGGCCACAAGGGTCAAATGCCCTCTTAACGTGTGTAGAGAGGGTTATGCTGCTCATGCTGCTCTCAAATCATACGTGTATCTTAGGAAGGATATAACGCCCAATTTAATGTGCTTAAAATGAGGCTGTCATGCTGGGAAGGAGTTTTATCCCCTTTGGAGAGAGCAAAAAGTCAAATGCTCCCTATAGTGGTAGCAAAGTGAACATTTTACAACATTTGTGAAGCCAGATATTCACTGAGAAAGAGGTAGGCACTCACATATTCTTGTTCTTAGGAACTTATGGGAATCCAAGGATGCTAAATATCACATCAGTGTTATGGGAATTAAATATACTTTTGTTTTTACTTAACGTCTTCTGAGCTGTTTGATCAAACAGCCCATAATAATTAAACATGCTTCTTTAATATGTTAGTATGCATTTGTTAGTTACCATTAAATAAAAGAAGACAGTCCACCTTTTGAGTCAATAGAGCGCACAAATTGTCATTCCTTCACTGAGAATGAATACTTAAGCCAAGCCAGTGGGTATTGAGTGGTAGTGGACTTCTGTCAGTAATTGGAAGTGCATTGGTCTGTGCAACTCTGGTTGGGCAGCGGAGAGGAGAGAAGCCATTGGTTGACATTAGGGGAAGGTGGGAATTAAGAGATGGATCATTAGTAAAGTAAACAACTTTACCGACTTTTCTTAGCAGGTCGACGGCATGGCAAAATACCTAAAAATGTTGCAATATTATGTCATGCAGGCATGCTCTCTTGTTGCTCTAATACCCTGGAGATCCATCCTTATACCTGAGCCTCTCTTTCATCTCTTCAACTAGTGTTTTGTTATTGCGTCTTCGCTCAGTGTAGCTCGGCTGAATCGCCCTCTAGAGGAGCAGATGTGAGCGCTGATGGTAGAAGCGATGAGTCCCAACTTACACAGGCATTATCGACTTCAGGCACTGACCATCCATCAGTCACGTTGGCCACTTGTCAATATTCCTTAGATCAAAGTGTCAACAAATCACCTTCACACCTCAGAGAGGGGCAGAAGATTGAGAAAGAAAGAAAGGGAGCGATGAAGAGCCAAGTAAAGAGATACTGTATTGAAGACAGAAGCTAGCGGAAAAAAGAGGAAACTAGAAATTCGACACCAGGAAAGACAAGATTGAAAAGGAGACAGGACAGACAAATTGGAATTGTACCCCGAAGGTATCACATGGAATTATGATAAAGTGACATTTGTGAGTGAGTGAGGATAAGAACTAGACAAAGACTAAAGTCAAAGAAAGAGACAGAAGAGTAGTATCAAAAAAGATCAAATGTCACCGAATGATAAAGAACAAAAGAGTAAAAGAAAGGTTGAAACAGCTCTCCAACCATCACTGAATACATTTTAAAGAAAAGCTGTAAGTCATGTAAGACAGTGAATTTTCAATGCAGGAGTGTGAACAGTGTCTTATTTTTTCATGCCTGCAGAGGAATTAAAAAATCATTCCCACATTTTTTGTATTTGCTAATTGTATCAGATTTATGGCCCTATGGAAACACAACACAGCAGAAGTGGCGACCATGTGTGCGTAATGTGTGATTCTGCTTGTAAGTGAGGATCAATGGTGGGCATATTGCATGTTGTCTTGCTGTGTAGCGAGCCGCTTGGGACTCCATAGGGGGTGCAGTCTGTTTGGACTGTGTTAATAACGCTCCTTTTTCATGTTCCCGCCACAGTGCTCCATTTGGCACTCTCAGCATTGCATCAGTCCATGATCCCTTCGCCCAACACAATCCCAGCAGTATACCAAAGTCAGGGTTTTTGGCATGTTCTGCACCTCACTCAATCACTGTAACTCTCACTTGGTTAGTGACGTCCACTCCAGAAGCTAAATACATATAGACAGTAGAGAGAGCAAATTAAGGAAGATACATACAGCTCAGCAAAGCTCAACATGCAGCTTACAAACAGATAAGTATGTATGAAAATAGACAGAAAAACTGGACAACAAACATACAGTATCCATATCCGGGTCAAATTTGTACTTTATGTCATGCATAATTCTTATATGAACTTAAATAATTAAACTGTGAAACCAAAACGAACCATCGCCTTCACATCAAGGCTGATTAAAATATTCATGACTGATGGGAAAAGAAACTGTCTTACAATAGTCTGTAGCACCCACAAATGTGTGAGGGTGTTGAAATAGGGTATGCCCACATGATAAACTTATGAACAATCATAAAGTAGACTCTTGTGTCACTTCAAGGATATATATAGCTGAAGACTATATTGCCTGACATTGTTGAGCATGTCAGGTGATGCTGTATGGGTGGGCACGGCAGTGAACAAAGCTGTAGTTATTTCATTTGGAGGGTACTGCTAGCTTAATATTATCTCCCTCCACTCCTCCCTTTGCCTCAGGATTCCCACAGCCAGCATCGTGCACACCAGCACAAAAAGGGAATCGGAGAGAGAAATATAAGTCTGATATATATTACATGTCTGTTCCAATCCAACATAGCCATTCATCAGAGGGGCTTCCAGTGACAGGCCATCACCAGGCTCCCAGGCAGCTCAGCCCTCTGCTGCTGCCGCCGCTCATTGGGGCCACAGCCACCAAATAACCGCTGCAAACAATATCTATATATTTATTACATTTTCACTCAATACCTGCCCTGCTGTAAAACAATCTCATATTTAACAATCAACTAGCCATTGTTTTTTTTTTTCCTCGACCATGTCTCTTTCCAGGCCCCCCTCCTCGCCACATCTGTCTTTCTATATATCTCTCCATTTTCCTTTCTTTTTTCTTGGAGTGGTGTTTTTCCCTCCATGCTTCAATTTCAGTAAGGATTTTTCTTCTCTGTTTTTTTTTTTTTACTATCTCTCTTTTCGCCTTGTATATCGATGAAATTGGATTTTTCTGCTCTCCCATGGAGGACAATCACTGCAGCAATTGCCATCTCATAGCAAAGTTCCACAGCTCTGTGAAAAGAAGAAATACAGAGGAAAGAGCCTTACAAAAACCAGTAATAGCTTCTATCTCTCTATCTCTGTCTTGGTATCTTCATCTTTTCCTATGTCTGTCATTTCTATATCCCTCTCAGTCTATTGCCCTCTGTCTCTTTTTGCTTGTTGTCTGTTCAAATGTAACCTAAACTGAAAACAGGTGCTTATGGTTTGTCTTGCTGCTGTATTGTAGCAGTTAATACATCTTTTTAATTCTCATTCACCACGAGGCGATCAATGTAGTCGCTGGAGATTGTCTGTTTGCTGTTATAGCCGCATAATGGGATTCACAGGGATTTAATGGGTAGTCTTTTCAAAGAGTGGTGATTTCACAACAACAGAGAGGTACATTTTGTTTATGTTTAAAAAATCCGACAGCAGGGATGATCCAGAGGCAAAAATAATAATGTAGAGATACAACTTTTGAAATGTGAGCTTAAAGTGTTCAGTGTTTTCTTAAGACTTAAGAAAAGACTGTTGATTTACAGTATCTAATCATAAGTCTGCTATAGTATTGTATTGAAAAAATAAATGAGGATTGAACTCATTTTACACAGGCTTACAAGGACAATAACTAAAGAAGTCAAATTAAATATATATTTAACATTTGGGGAAATATTCATCTATGCTAAATACGAAGCTGCAGCCAGTTAGCTTAGCTAAACACAAGTAATCACTTAAGCCACGTATTTATCAACCTGTAAAGACTTAAGGAAGCAACTGAGGCAAGATTCTGTCTTGATTAACAATCGTGAAACAACAATGAGTCGTTTTTACACTTAAGATCTCCCCTTAAAATTGGAACAGCCAACATTTGGATGTATTCATCAAATGTATAATCATCATATGTAAAATTCAACTGTTCTACCTTAACATATGGTTAGAGATGTTGTTGCCTATTCGCTCTCCTTCTGAGCAAGTTGCACTGAGTCACACAGCAGAAGTCTTATTTTCAGAACCACAGAACATGTTGAACATGGTGGGGTTTCTCCCCATTCCGGCCCTCCTGCTCAGCAGCAGATAAGAGAAAGGAGCCATCAGGACAGGGAGTTATTTGTTGTGTTCATTAAAAATGTGTGGCTTTTCCTCTAAATTGCGCTGGGGCCTGCGTTGGGGTGCATCTTCTATCTTCTCCATATCGCTGCAGTGCATTAGCACTAATGACTTAATTTGTCTGAGACACCCCCCACCAGCATTTTGTATGGCTCCAGATGAGCCAGAAACCTAGTGAAAACAAATAGAGTCAATAGGATGAAAACAAACAGAAACACTGTTTAACAAGGTTGTGGTTGCTACACATTTTGTTAGTCCATTTTGTTAGTCAATTGACAAAGAATAGCTTGAGAGCAATCGAAAAAGCTCTTTGTGAGACTTGTGTTAACCAAGTCTTGTCTCACTGGGCTAACAAAAAGGTCAGGGTTACTCTTGAAATCAGCTGGGGCAACAGCAGGAAATCATGATTTGACAACACTCAGTAATCACACAAATGACACTCTTCACTGCTCTGTACAGTGAACGAGCGAGTTTGTGAGTTTGTGTGTATGTATATTGAAAGGTCCTGCTATCATTGTCACACATGGCCTTTTGTCTTTCCAGGCGTATGTGTGCACTGAAAAGTGCCATTTAGGCGTGTATTATTACCTACTTAGTATTCTAAACAGAGACCCAAATTTGTCTCTTTCCAACTCTCTTTCCGTTAAAATGGTTGAATCTCAGCACCCAGGAGAAGTCTTATTCTTGCGTCTTTAGCAACTTAAAAAAAATCTCCAGTTAGTCTTTTTATCTGTTTATAAGCTTCTCTTTGAAATACTTTTCTTAGCTCTTGACAGTTTCTTTGTCTACAATGAAAACCAATTGATTCAAGGCCAAGAGGGCACAGATAGAACAGCAGCTTACAAGTTAACTCTTAAACTTTGGGCATACTTCTTTATTGGGTTTAACATAGAAACTAATGTCTGCCTGAGGGATAGTGCAGTGGATCTGTTAAGTATTAAGACCCCTTTATATTTTATCAAATTATTTTGGTTTATGCATTTCAAGAAGGATATTTACATTTTTTCACGTTTCCGTACACAATCAAACCTTCTGCAAATAAATCCCTGAACGTGCATCTTAAATTTGATGGAAGGCGTATTAGAGAGCATGACTTAACTCACGGGACATGGGACCCTGCATAGGCATACATTATTTACATTTGATACATGTGGACTTGAAACGTCTATAAAGTATATATTGTACATGTATCTTGATATCTAAAACCCTTTTTTGTGTTTTGTTATGGAGAGCAGTTTGCATTTTGATGTCAGAAATATAAATGATTTTGTCTGTAACTACTGTATACAGTATATGTACAGTGGGGGAAAAAAGTATTTAGTCAGCCGCCACTTGTGCAAGTTCTCCCACTTAAAAAGAAGAGAGGCCTGTAATTTTCATCCTAGGTATACCTCAACTATGAGAGACAAAATGAGAAAAAAAAATAATCCAGAAAATCACATTGTCTGATTTTTAAAGAATTTATTTGCAAATTATGGTGGAAAATAAGTATTTGGTCACCTACAAACAAACAAGATTTCTGTCTCTCAAAGACCTGTAACTTCTTCTTTAAGAGCCTCCTCTGTCCTCCACTTGTTAACTGTATTAATGGCACCTGTTTGAACTCGTTATCAGTATAAAAGACACCTGTCCACAACCTCAAACAGTCACACTCCAAACTCCACTATGGCCAAGACCAAAGAGCTGTCAAAGGACACCAGAAACAAAATTGTAGACCTGCACCAGGCTGGGAAGACTGAATCTGCAATAGGTAAGCAGCTTGGTGTGAAGAAATCAACTGTGGGAGCAATTATTAGAAAATGGAAGACATACAAGACCACTGATAATCTCCCTCGATCTGGGCCTCCACGCAAGATCTCACCCCGTGGGGTCAAAATGATCACAAGAACGGTGAGCAAAAATCCCAGAACCACACGGGGGGACCTAGTCAATGACCTGCAGAGAGCTGGGACCAAAGTAACAAAGGCTACCATCAGTAACACACTACGCCGCCAGGGACTCAAATCCTGCAGTGCCAGACGTGTCCCCCTGCTTAAGCCAGTACATGTCCAGGCCCGTCTGAAGTTTGCTAGAGAGCATTTAGATGATCCAGAAGAGGATTGGGAGAATGTCATATGGTCAGATGAAACCAAAATATAACTTTTTGGTAAAAACTCAACTAGACGTGTTTGGAGGAGAAAGAATGCTGAGTTGCATCCAAAGAACACCATACCTACTGTGAAACATGGGGGTGGAAACATCATGCTTTGGGGCTGTTTTTCTGCAAAGAGAACAGGACGACTGATCCGTGTAAAGGAAAGAATGAACTGGGCCATGTATCGTGAGATTTTGAGTAACAACCTCCTTCAATCAGCAAGGGCATTGAAGATGAAACATGGCTGGGTCTTTCAGCATGACAATGATCCCAAACACACCGCCGGGCAACGAAGGATTGGCTTCGTAAGAAGCATTTCAAGGTCCTGGAGTGGCCTAGCCAGTCTCCAGATCTCAACCCCATAGAAAATCTTTGGAGGGAGTTGAAAGTCCGTGTTGCTCAGCGACAGCCCCAAAACATCACTGCTCTAGAGGAGATCTGCATGGAGGAATGGGCCAAAATACCAGCAACAGTGTGTGAAAACCTTGTGAAGACTTACAGAAAACGTTCGACCTCTGTCATTGCCAACAAAGGGTATATAACAAAGTATTGAGATGAACTTTTGTTATTGACCAAATACTTATTTTCCACCATAATTTGCAAATAAATTCTTTAAAAATCAGACAATGTGATTTTCTGGATTCTTTTTCTCATTTTGTCTCTCATAGTTGAGGTATACCTAGGATGAAAATTACAGGCCTCTCATCTTTTTAAGTGGGAGAATTTGCACTATTGGTGGCTGACTAAATACTTTTTTGCCCCACTGTATATGTGAAAAAAGGTCTCTGAATCCATTGCAAACCCTTACTGTCATTCCAAATGAATAGGACTCAAATGTGTATCAGACCTTTTGTCAGCATTGTCATGTCCCATCTTCCTTTAGCTCTACAACACACAACTATTGATCTTTTCAGCAGTGCAGCTCATTCCTATTGATCTTTTCTGAACTATGATGAATGTCCTCCCTGCTGGAAGGTTAAGTCAGGGCAGTTGGGACCAAAAGGCTTAATTTGTCACATTTCTAATGTATCTGTAATTTATGCAAGATGATGAAGTGTTTGGTTTCCAGTAATGTTGATGGGTTGGCTGGCTCCTGGGCTCTGTGCTTTGTGCATGACAAATACTAAGCCTAAGGTTATTGTCAGGCCTTTACTAAGGCACATATAGCTCACAAATAATTGCTCTGTTTTAGCATAAAACCTTTAACTGTCAAATATGTAAAGAAAATATTGTTCTGCTTGTGTGAAGTGAACTTTTTAAGTGAAGGTATTAATGGAGGTATTACTATCATTCAAGTTGAGTACCTGACAGAAAGGCATTGGTAGACATTGCATGTTTTTTTCCCCCTGGATCGAAACCTCATAGGACGTTCTGTCAAGCCATCCATCACACTTTACCACCTCTCACCATTTGATCATAAATGTGCATAACAGCCACTGAGGGCTGACAAACCAGATCTTCTTGAGTAGTATAAATGGTGTATGTGCTATGTTATATGGTGGTGTTTGAAGAGGTGATTCAGGTTGAGGGGTCCAGCTACAAGTTAATTTGCTATGGGTCATTGGAGACTTATGACTGGTGGTCTGTACGCTGTTGACTAGCGACCCTCTGACCTTATAGGATTGCTGCCTGTTATTACAGCAGTCGTTTGAGAGAGGATAAGCACAAACACACACTCACACAGATGCCCAGTCTGATTTCATACATCCACGCATATACTGCCCACTCTCCACCTGTAGACCAAGTTAGCTTCCATTTTCTGGACAAAAGGCAAACTGGTAATAGACCTGTTCCCCTAATATCCCTCTCCACTAAGATGTAATGGAGTTTGAGTGGTGGTAGATCAGGCAGGGCTGTGCAGGCTCGGCTGCACTGTAGACAGGGCGATATCATATCTGAACTTTCACGATTCAACACTTCGCTGAAATGTTTCCTTTTGCTTAAATAGCTTTAACTTGAGAGCAGGGAAGATGGGAATAAATTGGATAGGCTTTTTTATATGGGAGATTACAATCACTGTTTTATGCATTTATCTCACTCACTGGCTTTCTTTGTGTCTCTCTGCAGAGTGCTCAGTTCTACAAGGTCACCACAGAGAACTACCATAAAGCTGCCGACCAAGTGAATGCTAAGTTCAGGTGAGTTTAAACACTTTCAATCCAAAGTAGATCAAGGGTTTTAACTCGCAACAGTTTTTCATTTACCGCCAAAAATAGAACTCTGATTGTTGCTTTCCTTAGCTTATTTATTTATTTTGCCAAAAATCCCATTTTTTTCCTGGCATAGAAGATAAGAAGTCCATGTGGAATAGTAAATAAATACAGTATTGAATTATGCTAGCCACTAACCTATGTCTTTCAATCAGGATCACATTAGCACGGCCCATTAGCTGATGTTGATGATGTTGTCCACTGATAAGGCTGATCGCATATTAATAATAGCTGACAGGGCGCTTCTCGTGCCCTTTTAATGTTTCTGTGTTAGAAGAATATTATTAATTCTAATTTTCAACTAGACATGGGTGAAACAGCATTATGAAACCAGTTAATACCACATTAAGACACAAGCATAAGATAACCTTTGTGCTGCAGAAAATAAAACTTACATTGGCTTTAAAATAGGTTTGACTCATTTGCTGTAATACAAACGACCTACCACTTGCAATCTAATAATTGTAATGATGTATTTTAAACCTATTTTGATTCAAATTGCATTACAGTACCATGAGGGAATGTATGATCCTGACTCTGATAGTTCTACACTCACTATTATTGGAAGCACATGGAGTAGACACACCTTTCAGTAAAAGGAAGGGGTACTTCATTGTAGTTATTAACAGAGGAGGTAATAGCTAACCAAGCAGTCATGGGTGTAGCACATCTCCGACACATATGTGTAACTTAAGAGGAAGCAGAATCCCTCTCCATCCGTGTTCCATCTGTCTCCTTAATAGGAGGCCATTAGGCTCCATAGTAATGTAGGAAAAGTGGAGGAAGAGACGGCAGGAGGTGGGGCAAGATGGGCCCTGGCTCTGAGCTCTTCTCCAGGGAGGCAAGGCTAATTGTGTTAGCTTGTCATTAGCCAGCGCTAACACCGGGATCATTGTCTCCCTCCGAAATGCTGGAAACTGATTAGCCTAGCCCACCAGGGGTTTAGCGCTAGACTCATGGAAGCCGAAGCTGAGACTTCCCAAATCACATTAAAGAAAAACTGGAATAACATTAGCTCAAAAATGACAGTGCTAACTGCCAGCGAACGTTGAGCTAACGTGCGGGTAGTCATGTGACACAGGCCTTTGCATGAAGGGCAGTGATTGGCTGATTGGATTATAGGAGGTGCATTAGCAGGGCTGTGACTGG
Organism: Notothenia coriiceps; assembly: GCF_000735185.1. Taxonomy (NCBI): domain Eukaryota; kingdom Metazoa; phylum Chordata; class Actinopteri; order Perciformes; family Nototheniidae; genus Notothenia; species Notothenia coriiceps. The sequence continues at coordinate 118,900 of NW_011367525.1, read as the reverse complement.
ATTACAATTGTGGAAAGGTAAAGGAAGGGGGGGTTATCTGCATGTGTGTGTGTGTGTGTGTGTGTATGTGTGTGTGTGCTAATGAAATAGCGGGAAGGTCTGGTGTTACAAGACAGGGGCAGGGATGCATTGAGGGGATCAGAGCGGAGGGTTAATTGGATTTAACAGGGAGTGTTTTGCCCGTCTTTGTTTACGTTCATGTGTGATGATGTATGTTTGGATGCACTCATCTGTTGTGAACATAATGCATGTGCCTTTCCTCAAAGCTCTCTCTTCCTCTCTCTCTCTCTGAGACCATACAGAGATAAGATGCTATCTGTGTTCTCTGTTGAATAATAACAGAAAAATATTTTGTCTCACACAGGCTTTTGATTTCCTTAAAGTTGAAAATGTCCCCCAGAGATAAAAAGAAAAAGAAAAGGAGATACAAAAAAAATGAAAAGCCTTATCCATACTTGATAGAATTACCATTTGATATGTTAATGTGAGGATGTTATAAAGTATGGGAGATGACATCTTTCTTATTAGAATGTCTTCATTTCCCTGCTCCAGCTCACGTCAGTGCGTCTGTAAAGAGACTGATAGTACTCCAGGGATTGATTAGTGTTAAGGCTGATATTAGGCTACGGTTTAGTGTAGTGGAGATGATGTGTGGGACCAGAGGGGGCTGCCTGTCAGGGGTTATGTATATGTACTTTTGGAAGTTTTAATTAGGGCTACTGTGTGGTTTGTGTTTACAATATAAAGTCAGATCAGTTTTGAATTCCATAAGGCCAAACTGTTATTTCTTTGTGACATCCATGTCAGGAAAATCAGGTCTCTCGACTGGACGACATTTAGGAAGAGTGAATGTGTCTAGATAACGCCACCTACTGATCTTATGGCGGCTTTTTGGGTTGATGCGCCATAATATTCAACATGGGAACTCATTACTCAGGACCTGAAAAGAAAAGTGGAAATACATTCTTTGTAACAAAAAAAATAATTCAGTTAAATTACACTGAGGTTTCATGGTATCAGTAATAGTATTGCCTCTTTGGTTAACTTCGGTGATACACAAAAGTTTGAACAAAATAGGCTTCAGCAGGTAGCCAGTGTGCTATATGTTCCATTCTTTGCTGTTTGGGCATTTCCCCTGGTGATGTTAAAATAAATAATTTCAAGTGTGAGGGGAAGGAACTCAAGGGGGGGGGCGCGTGTGCGTGTGTGTGTGTGTGTGTGTGTGTGTGTGTGTGTGTGTGTGTGTGTGTGTGTGTGTGTGTGTGTGTGTGTGTGTGTGTGTGCAAAATATGAGATTGTGACTAGCTGATAGCGTACGTCTGCAGTAGAGCTGTCCCCTGACGTTTTGCTGCAGTATTCCCGTCAGAGTTTTGAGAATGATGGCGCTCTCCCAACCAGAACGCAACTGCATCACTGTGACATCATTACATCTACTCACAAACACACACGCACACACCACACACACACACCCCACACACACACACACACACACACACACACACACACACACACACACACACACACACACACACACACACACACAATAGCCGTATGATGAATACTAATGTAAGAAAAAATTACAAAATAATTGTATACATAATGTTTCATAAACTCATTAATGCCATGAATATTTTTATCATTTTCAATGTTTTTTACCCCACAAAATGATGGACACTAACAATATCGTCTTAGATTAATATTACCAAATGCTGCACAAATTGTAAAAACGACATAGTAACCATGGATCATAAACTGCAGGGCTTTCAACAACACACTTACCATTTGGTGAACAGCTCTTCCACATATATGTAGAAATGCACACCATATAACAGATAATGTGATCCTATGGTGTGTTAGACATACACAGACACTTAAGAACAAAGCTTTTTATTCACTTGTGACACTGACTGTAGATAATAGCTCACAGTTGCCAGTGGAAAGGAGGCTATCTCTCCCTGCATCTGATTTATATCCTGCCACCTTCACCACCAGTTGTTTATCCAAGTCTGATGCATTATCACACTGTCCAACACTGAATGTGTGACCTTTGCTGCACCACATGTATGTAAAAGAGCATATGTGTGTGTGAGGATGAATGAATTAGAGCCAGGTCACATATATGCATGTCGATATTTGCTGCGAGTGTGTGCGGGTCTCCACGGGCTATAGTGACCCAGTGGGGCTTTAGTTTGAAATGCAAACTGACAGGCATGGAGGAAAATGATGGATGTGAGATTATGCGAAAAGATGGGATGGGATGGGGAATGAAATAAAAGTGGTCCTAAAGCTCCTGTCAGTGTTAACCTTTGGTGGGGCTTTGGGCTTCTTTGTTGAAGCTGGTCACTGTTGGTTCAGGGTCCCTACAGGATTGAGAAGAAACGGGGACATCGTATATCTGTGAATGTGTAATACTGAAGGATTGAGACCATCATCTCTATGTCTCCATCTCACTTCTTAGGTCACACAAAGTTGGATTCCTCTTAGCTTTCAGCCTTGATGGTGGCATTTGTGATACGATCATAAAAGAGTGTGTTTTCATGCTTTTCTATTTGTGACTGAGAGTGCATGTGTGTGTGTCCAAGCTGAGCGTTTTTTAGTTCCCCCCCTATACAGTGGGCCATAGAGAATAATATCTCATTTGAGTCTGTCACTTCACTGTCACTCCTCTCCTCCCGCAGGCTACACACTCACTCCCTTTGTCTGTTGTTTATTTTGTAGTTCTTTTGAATACATATTTTTTTAATTTTATCCAGTTGACAATAACAGCAGCCACACCGTCGTCGCTTCATCTCACCGCTCATGCACGCAAAGTTGGAATGAGGAGGCGTGCCGTGGAGCAAAGCTTGTTGAATGGCTCGTTGTTTTCCTTCAGCTCAGGGTCAAGAGACCACACCTGTCTGTTTTCTCCTCCATAGCATGTTGGAGAAAGTAGATCCCACTCATTCCTCTTTAGACCCCTTATAACCATAAACATTATGAACCACTTTATTGTATCTGCTTTAATACATTTCACAATGCTTGTTGAGTATAAAATGCCGCATATTTCAAACATGTACTCTCTAAAGGAATTCCTATACTTTGGTTTGCAACACTATTCTTTCTGACCTTATATAATCACATGTTACATGACCCTATGCTAGATAACAAACCGACACGTGTACATTCATGGTACAAATATGTCTTTAAACAAATTCAATGATTAACTCAGTAGCATGGCCTACAACACTTGATCATGTAATAAAGATAACTCCAACACATCGACAGTGATGCATTAAACCTAATCTCCACTGAGTTCACAACTTGGTTCCTATAGCGAACATTTTTTCACACATTTATTTAAATGTTGTACAATCCATTGCTTCTTGCAATAAAGACATGGACACAAAACCTGTAAGTCCTGTGCAACCTAATGCAATCCAACACATGTTCCTGCAAAGAAGCATTGCAAGACTGTTGCATTTGTTTTATCTTTCACATTACTGAAAGGGATAAATACGCTGGGGGAAATCCAGAAGGCTTCCACCCTACTGCCTTAATATCTAAATAAAGTGTAAAGCAATTCCATTTTCTTGGCAGTGCTCCCGTTTGTTTAAGCCAATAAATGTCCCAAAATGAATGAAGTAATGATTTATTGAGGTTTAATTAACTTTTTATTAATTATTAAAAAATGACGGGGATTCATTTAGAAGGAAAGTTTTTGCAAAGCACTCCAGTCGTATTGGCAGAGATGTTTTTCTGTGAAGTCCGTGAGGCAGGCAAGACTGAGTAGCGCGTTGACCCCTCTTGTCAGGTGAGGGCGAACCTTAATTCTGTAGCTAGGCAACGCAGGTGCAGGGACACGATGGTGGTCAGCTGAAGAGACAGAAGTCAATAACTGCTTTAAAAGCTCTTCTATCGGCCTTAAGAGCTTCACTGTGCTGGCTGCAAAAAGCACACACAATCCTAGCCTCCTGCGTGGGCGCACACACTAACACACACACTAACACACACACTAACACCCACACACACACACACACACCTTTTAGTGGCTGAGTCAGTGACTTTAGAGCATTGGAAATGGTTGGTTAAACCACTCACAGCTTTCATTCCTTTTTTTTGTGTTCTTCAGGGATTTTTCATATAGTGAAAAGCACAGTGGCTGGAGTGATGGAACAGGAAGAAAGTGACATGTAGCATTTCTTAGAAAAGCTGAAAAACAGCACTTCATGCTTACCGATCACAAAGCAGTGCCAGTCTCTGTTTTGGATGAACGTTGTTTTTAAAGGTGTCTTTGACGAATTAGAATAGCTGAATCGGTACATCTTTTACCTGCATTTGTTTGTGAATAATCTTGTCCTCCTCTGCTTAAAGCCACCAGTCCCTTGTATTAGAGTGTATAAGTAGGGTCAGAAAGGACACACACTCCCTTTATTTTTCCTCTAACACACTCATCCTTCTTTGTCTCCCTCGCTGCTCACTTACGAACAGTGTTTTCTGTCTTAATTTAAATCTCTCTCGCTCACTCCCATCTTTGTTATTGTCTTGTTTTGCCTCCCTCGCTTTCTGCTCACACTCTCTCCCTCCATTCTTTTGCAATCTTTTATCCCAGATGCTTGTCTTGATTCTCTCTCTTTCATTCCCTTCCTCTCTCTCCCTTTCTCCCTCATTCAATCTCTTACCCATGCTGATGGATTTCACTGCAGGGGGTCACTCAGGTCTGCTTTTAAAAAGCAGCGTGAGCGAAATGTGTGTCATTTTTCTCCTTAACTGGATCATTTGTATTTATTTACCCCCCTCGGTACTGACGCCTGCCTTAACTAGAGAGAACATGAGGGCTTTTTAAGGGGTAACCGGCACCCACCCCTTAACCCTATTAACCCCTAAGTGGACCCAAATGATGATAAATAGAGAACATGGTGATTGGGAACTCAATCTGGTGGCAGGCGAGGGTAATCCATACTGTCTAGAGCTGCACTGTGTGTGTGTGTGTGTGTGTGTGTGTGTGTGTGTGTGTGTGTGTGTGTGTGTGTGTGTGTGTGTGAAAGAAGGAGTAAGAGCATGGGTTCGGGGGATAAATACTGGCAACATGTGTGAAATATGACCAAACCAGACCATAAAATGGCTACCTATGTTGGCAAGTGCTTTTAAATCATAATAGAATGAGAAGTCCATTAGTAAAGTCCTGTAGCAGCTCAACCAATGGCCTCTGGGTTAGGAGTGCTTGAAAAAGCAGACATTTTCCAGAATCCGCTGCAACAACTCTGTTGCATCAATTTTGTATTTATTGTTAAAGATTCATGCAATCCATCAATACATCTTTGACAACATTTTGAGTAATGTTGAGAAGGTAGAGAAATGTATTGAATCTACATATTTATTTGGTAATAAACAAAACACCAAGTATCAAAGACTGTCAGGTTTTAAACACGGGTGGAGCGGGTAATCTTGTTTACTTATTCTGTTAAAGGTTTCGTCAAGTTTTCAGCTTTAGAGACTTTGAGTTGGTATAATCTATTTAGAGATGTTGTTTTGTCAGGTGCAGTTTGGCGTCAAGAATTCCACCAAACTGCTCCCTCGTTGAATGAAAAAGGTTTTATGGAGTTACAGTAAATATATCAAAAAAGTCTTGTTTCAGCACGATAAAAGCACACTCAGTTTATATTATGTAAATGTAGCTGGATGTAGCTAAAGCCTATGTATCATTGCCCACCCAGTGCTTGCCAGGCCAATATGTTATGAAGAAAAATACTGAAACTTGCAGTTGGATTGAAAAGTTTTACACAATTTTCTGGAGACATTAAATATTTATTTTTGTATAGGGACAGTTGCTATCCAGGGAATGGACATAGTCTGTTTGTCGGCATGCCTGCGTGTCTATCTGTGTGTCTTTGTTCGGATTTATAATGCACCTCAAATTATGACAGATGAGCGTACATGTTTCCAGATGTGCCTCACACTTTGTTCAACTATTGAAGCATGTTTTCCCCTAACGGAGATCTATGAATGTCATTTCACTGCACTAGCTCTACATTGTCACAGCAGATGGTAGTCATGGTCAATATAGGTTAGTGTGAAAAATGTACTGACACTGTCCCTTGCCCAGTTTATTGGCATAACACATGCATATTGTATGAAAATCCCAACATCGATCTCAATACAGTCGTCCCCCAACTTGCAGTCAATACATTCTTTGACAAATGGAGCTGTAGCCATAAAGCTATCGGAATATGGAAATGTGCTGAGTCGTGCAGCGGGGGGCTTGAAAGAAGGGATTGTATTAAATGATATAGGGACACCTTGAGGAGGGAGGGAGACAGTGAGAGGGAGTGAGCAGGTAATCTGTTCTGCCTTATTACATGTTAAATGGGACACGTTCACCCTCTCATATCATTTCTGCCCCTCCTCTCAACCTCGTTTCCTGTTCCCTCCTTAAGGAGAACTTCACAAAGGAAGTGAGCAGAGTGCCTAGAGAGTGTTTCGCAGAGGCTCTTCGTCTGCTTCTCCTATATCGCTCTTTTTTTCTAAGATTTTCTGCAGTCTTTCTCACAAAAACACCTCTCTTTCTTAAGATAAGATCATATTTGCTTTATTGATGTAAAAGGCATTGCACATAATGTGAAAATAAAGAGTAGAAAATAAAGTAACATAAAATACAAACATCTCAAGATGGAAAATAAAACATAACTAAAAAGTAAAATATGCACATTTTGACAGTGAAAGACTATTTATCATATAAACAAGGGCAAAATGACAGCTAACCACATTTAAAAGTAGGATAAGTGTGCAAGGAATAGCATATTAAATGACATCTAAATTTAAAATATACAGATTGAAGTCCAGTCTTACTCATATCTGCCTCTCTGTCCTTGTTCTTCTCTTTCTTGTTGTCTCCCTTCCTTCCTTTTGTTATTTATGTTGCAGAGTACCTGTAAAGTACATATCTAAAGCAACCGCCATTTCATTCCTATCAGCGGATCAAAGCAATAGGGATTTACTTGGTATATATGTGTGTGGTGGGGGTGGGGTTCATAAGGTGTTGTTATAGAGATCTTTACTTCTACAGATGGCATGAGGCGAGACCCCTATATGACTGTTTAGATTGACTGTCTCTGGGGTACAGGGGTGCAGCACACACACACATAAACACATATAGGGAAAATAATAAACAGTTATATCTGACTGGATGTCTCTATTTGTTTCAGTGTCTCCTGCTACATGCAGTTTTATTAAATATCCCATGAACCTCTTGGGGATAAGGGAGGGAAGATAGAGATGGTAAAATGGGAGAGACAAAGTGTGGAGGAATTGATTGGCAATCTTTAGAGCTGTACAATAATCTATACGCAGCGGGAGTGTCACCAGCAGGGCTTATATCCCTATGTTGGGTCATGAGATTAATAGCAGGGGTCAGGAAATAAGAAAGAGATGAGCTCTGCCATAATATAATTCTGTTTTTCAGCCTTTTTCTCTGTGATCATGGAGTCCTTCTCTACCAATAACAGACTCAAATACATCACAACGTGTTCACAGGAATCTAACTTAAGACCAAACCAGGGCTGGAAAAAATGTCAAAATGCCTCTAGCTTTCTTTTTCATTTCCTGTAAATCATTTAAATATAGCTATTTAAAAAAAAAAGAAAAATTGGTTTTGCTTCTGGAGTGATACAGTCTTGATGTTTATGAACGCCTTACTCCTCAGGTTACAGGAACTGGATGATTGATGTTTTTGAATTTATTTATTAAGCACACACTATGATTCCCACAGTAGAATAATCCGATGTGTATTCAGTTCCAGCTTTTTGCTGTTGATATGTATATTGCCCTGACTTGCTGTTCTGTACACTAGAAGAAAACAAGATTGCCTAAAACTGAGTCTTTCACTTATTTGTATTCAGATAACTAAGGCTTGATAACTGATTTGAAAAACAAAACACTGGTACATTTCATGAATTTAGGGTAAACGAAGGGGTCATGTTGTAGTGGTTGTGGTGTATAACCTGAAATGACATGCATATCGTGTTTGCATCTGCTCACCCTGCTGCATAGCACTACAGCCTTAACACTATAGTTAATGACATGTGTTACTGACCTGAGATCTTGGGGGGGGGGGCTGCAGTCATTCCCCAGCAGCTCTGTGGTTGTGGTTGGCTGCAGGAATTTAATGTTAATCTTAATGATAGATGATAGAGGATGCAGCGTGCCGCCACAGAGTGTATGTGACAGTGTTATTGTCTCCATGATAAACTCAACCAGTGTCTTCCTGCAGAGAGAAAGCAAAAATAGAAGTACCACTGTCTTCTTCCTCATCAAGAAATGCTCTTTCTATCAACCCCCCTCACCCTCTTCCTCTCCCTCCCTTCCTCTGTCCTCTTTTCTCTCTCTGAGGCCATTACTGGTGATAAACACTGTGGTTTGTATCAGCAGGATGCACCTGGTATTAACGCGAACGCTTAAGAAAGTAATTAGTGGGTGTATGTGGCTCCGCTCGTCCCTGTAGATGCCCATAGGCGGTGTAATGAATGAGTGCCAGGATCCATAGGAATAGGATGGCAGCGATTTCTGCTAGCACTGCTGTCATCGTTCAATACCCCGACGCAGAGCAATGGCCTTGTCATGCCTCCTAGCAAATGACTGAATTTCTCCCCAATGGATCAGCAAATGCAGAACCTTATCCACACACCCAACAGCGTTATGTTCCAGTCTGCGCTCAAAGTGATAAGACATAACGAGGAATCAAACAACTTTTGGGGAAATATGCTTTTTCACTTTCTTACTGAGGGTTAGATGAGAAGACGGATATCACTCTAATGTCTCTACAGTAAACAAAGTAGTTACTGTACAACCACAACATATTTAGAAAAGCCTTACATGTATACGGCTCTGTCGATAGGTGAGAAAATTAGTCTACCAGCGACCTTTCAAAACCTTTATTTATCCAGGTAAAATCCCATTGAGATCAATGATCTCTTTTTCAAGGGAGACCTGCAGCAGTAGGTTCCACATGAAAACATAAAAACATAAACAACAGAAAAACAAAAGGACATCATACAGCAAAATGTACAGGGATTACAATTGAAATATCTATCCACATGGACAGGTACCAGCAGCATCTGATTTTGTAGCATCCAACCGAGCTTTAAAAACATGTAGTGGTACTAGCTTGGTTATTTTCCATTCTTTTTGCAGACTGTTCCATGTTAGTGGAGCTGCACATTTAAGGACCTTAAGGATCACATTGGTCCCAGTCTGAGACTAAACTAAGCTGATGTAGCTTCAGATTTAGAAGAGTGATATTGATCTCCTCATGTAAGCAAAAAGCCAACAAGAGTGTGTCCCAATTAACCATTTCTACCTTTTGAAGTGTTCCTTACTAGCTCCAGATATAATATGTGTTACTCTGTTTGCCTCTGAGCATTGTTTTTGATGGGGAATGATAAGGTATATTGATTCATCACATTACAGTTGAAAATATGGAGAGCACATCCAATTTGCCACTAACATGCATTTACAAGGACTATCGATTTTTCCGGCCCCCTTAACAAATATGACCATGTGGTGATGCACATATGTACACATGCACACACTGCACCCGCTTCCTGCTGCATTGCACCCTGGGTAATGACCCATGCTACCAATCTCCTGCTTTGTATCCAACGGGAGGGTAATTTCTCACTCCAGGGGGCAAATCAAACATCTGATTCTGACTACAGGGGCTCGGATTCACCCCCAATATTCCTTTGAGATCTCCGGAGTTGCTGACGGGCAAATTCCCTTTCTCTTTCACACCCATGCGCTCCGTTTAGTGAGGCAGATGGAGTGTCCTGAGCACTGGTGTGAACAAAACGATGACACCGCCATTAGCATAATAGCCCTAGCATGCACATGTGTCGTCATTATGGATTTTTATGCGGTGTGGGAAGAGACAGACAAAAGCAGTTAACACTGGGGTAGGCACCAGCGCTGGTGGTACATCCCACTACTTAGATTAGATAAAGGATCCAACTATTGCATAGATATAACATAAGAGTCCCATTTAAATGCACTGAAGTTTAGCGTTGCATTTCCCATAAGAAGGGCCAGCAGCTGGATCAGCTAAGACTGCAGCACTGAAGCTGTAACAGACCTCAAGGACAGACCTGGGCGTGCTAAGCTAGTGATGTGTGGCTTGTAAGCAGACATATTAGCATTCACAATATACAACAACAACCTCCTTGTGGAAGCTGAAAGATTGAATTTGCCATTTAGACCACTCCAAGGTGACAGCAATGCAGTCTGTAAATGGTTCACTCTTTCAGGCAGCCTTTCTGAATCAATGGATGGATTTACTACTAGCCAGTAGGGGATCAATACTCTTGTCCGTGAGGCCTTTTTAAAGCGTTTCTTAGTGGTAAGACATAAGAACAGAGACTAATTTAAAGGAGTGTATACTTAGCTTTCCGGTAATTTCGACCTCATCATCATTATCATCAGCACTTTGTAGCAACTAAGGGTTGTTGCATCTTGAGAATAAACCGATGCTCTTTGTTGTTTCCCCTGCATTATGCATTGATTTGCAGAGTTAGTTTGTGTTTCATGCAGCGCAGATCAACCTCCTTTTTAGGGCATGGACTCTCTTGAGATAAATGACCATCCACCAAGCCCATAATATGTCTGTAATCCTCTTCTCTTGTTTTTTATTTCTATAGCTCATACGTATTCTGTCAATCTTTCTGAATTGCCCATCCTTACACATTTCCCTTCATTTTAAGTCCACGCTTGACTCTAACTCACACATTTATCTCTGCCTTTTCTTACGCTTTTATCCTTCCCCTCCACCCTTATCCCATCACACTTTTTTTTGCAGCACCCTGCCCTCAATTTTAACACCATATTTTCCCTGTTTTCACACTATTTCTCTCCCCTTCTCCCCCCCCGCAGGCGCTATGAGACGTACCCTGTGTGTGCAGACCTGCAGGGCCAGATCCTGGCGTGCTACAAGGAGAACGTCGGGAAAACCCTCAACTGCTCCAATATAGCAACCCTTTACCTACAGTGTGTCAACAACACTAAACAGGTGCGTGTTTACTGAACTAATCTCATTTATTGTAGGTCTTATCTTATGTAAACATAATTTCGTACACTAAGCTAGCATATTTTGCATATGCATGTTTTGTTGTGTGTTGAATGCTTATTAAATAAATGAGCGTGTCTTTCTGTGCGACTGTACTTTGCACGTGAGGAAAATACATAAAACATTATAATTGTAAACCCCTCCAAATTAACATGTTTTTTTCTGTCTGATAAGAATGACAAGTGTGTTCATGCACCCTCATGGACAGATGATATGTAAGTTGTAGCGCCTCCTGATCCTTTGGTGTAGCTTTCAGTTGAATCGATGTGTGTATTACAAAGTAGCCCCATGTGCGTGTTAGTTACACGTCATTGGGCCCATAGATGTGTACGGTAGCTACAGTTGAGAAGCCATTCCCTTTTTAAATGTCTAAATTAATTATTGTAATACACACATACACGCTAGCATCCATTTACATGTACTGGCTCCTGGCTTTTAGACAGGAGAATATCCTTTCCGCTGGGCGACTGGCGCCTGAATAAAGCTCACTCTAAATAGCCAGTTTAAACCTTCTGGTGTATTTCCATGATACTTGCTGACACAGGCGTTCCCCTGACTGTCTCTGTGTGTGTTTTAATGTAATAAGACCAAGGGAGTAGCTTCTGCTAGTTGGGTACCATTGTCCTCTCTCCGTTCTTTGCCAAGTGCAAATGTTTTCCCGCCCTCCGTCTCCCACGGTCACACACTGTATGGTAATAGTAATGTCACTCAGGTTGATATTAACTTGATTCCCCCTCCCTCACTTTGCAATATGTAACATCACTTTGCCCCCAAAAGGCTCAATTTACATTCATAGAGCTTTTCTATTAGATTTTTTTTACAATTGCATTGTGAAATGAGGAAAACTGAGTTGTTTTTTTTGTCTATCCTTCACTCTCGTGGGTATTAGTATTAGATCTGAACGTAAGATGCAAGCAGATTTTTAAGCTATACATCATGTAAATTACAAAATGTTTTATTCATTTTGTGGATGTGTGTGCGTGTGCGCTTAACACGGACTACCTGTAGCCTCGTCAAGATTCAGCAAGGGTGCGTTCACAGTCCGGATGCTGTTATGATCTTGTAAATTGTTTGGAAGCAAGCCTGCGACGATATGTTAATCTGCTTGTGTTTATCACCCCGAGGCAATCACAGCACACTCCTGTTCGTCTGCGCTTATCTGTGTAAGACTTGCTTTTAACGTCATTAGGTGCAGAAAAATAACAGTTCTATGATAAGGATTTAAAGGAATATTATGCAGAGTTACAAAGCTGACAAAACAGGGCGAAGGAATGAAGTAGGAATGGATAGTAGCTGATGGTGGTTGGTGATTAGGATGTTTACACAGCTTTATCAGAGCCCAGCAGGAAGCTGCTCTGAGAACAAATGTCAAAGGACGTGACTTTGACCTCTGGAGGTCACAAGATCCAAACGTGCCCTCAAAACACCGTCTCTCATCTCCTCTCCTGTCAAAGACTCTTGATAACATAGGTCATCCAATTTTCAGCAAAATCTCTTTCACCTTCTTCGTCCTTCCTCTTCAAATCTTAAATTCCACTAAAAGCTGCTTCACCATAGGTAAAGATGGAGATGTCAAAGATAGCATTTTGTTGGGGATAAAAACCCAAATCTCCCTAAATCTTAGTTTTTTTTATTGAACCCTGAACTAAAGCCATCCAAATACAGGCGTGGTCACCCCCCAGCCTTTGTCACTGATAATTAGCGCTCTTATCTCCGGTCAGTGATAACATCTAGACCCACTTTCGCTCTCTTTCAGTGCCCTCTTTGCCCTGTCACTGTCCCTCCTTCACTGCCTCTGTCCAACCCTCCATCACATTTGCCCCAGTCACATTTCTAATGCATTCAGCACTTAACAGGTCCAGATAGCATACAGTGAGCAAGAGGCAGTGGAAGGACAGATAAAGTCTCTCTTTCTCTCTCGCTCTGTGAATAAGAGTTTATCATGGAAGACAATCTCTCATCCACTGCTTGCCTCCTCATTCCATATTCTCGCCGCATGACCGCCTCCTGCTCCCTATCGTTTCCTTCTCCACTTCATTTTTTAGACTGACCCTTCCATCTCCTTTTTACTTTCTCAGGGCCCACGAGAGCCCTGTTTGGGGTTTCAGAGGGCGTTGTGCTTGCAAAAGGATCAAAGTGAAAAAAGACCTGCATATAACTCCAAGGCATTCATCATTTTCAATCATAATCAATCAAAATCACTCTTGATAAAGCATATCAAATGTAATGATTGAATTTGTCCTTTTACTTTTATTTTAAACAGTTAGTGACTCAACATGTTGATATTGCAATAAGAAACACACAATAAGGTTAGTCTAGGTGAGTCACACGTAAAATAATGTGAAAAGTGTCTGTTGTAAACAACCATAACAGTTCTGTATTGTACAGAAGAGTAGCTCCGATCATCCCTAAGCTCAGAAGATATACCATATTAAAGTTATCTGATGTAATTGTGTTCCCCATTCTCAGCCCTTTGACATTGTAGATAAATAGAAATGATAAAAAATAAGGCCCATTTCCTTTAAACTGGAATTACTCATATCTTCAAAGTCTAGCTTTTTACAGTGGAGTTTAGGCAGATCATTAGTGCACTAAATAAACAGAAATGAAACGTTATTTATCTCATGCCACTATTAAGTTGGTCGGTAAGGAAGAAGACATTTCTCTTTCTCACTTCCTGTCCAGGTTACTCTCTTCCTCACGTCCCTCGTTCCGGGTCCTTCTTTTCTTTCTTTCCCAGAGTTTCCTCTCAGGCACTTTTCATGCAGTGGCCCCAGCTGCAATAGGCCAGTTCAAATGGTTATTGACAGGGAGTGCTGGGGATTTGTGGCTGCACTTATCGCTAACATGGAATCCACTGCCCTCGGGTCTTTTCTCCACTTCTCCAACTCACTCAATCCTCCACCCTTTTACTGCACTCTCAAGCCTCCCTCTCTCCGTCTCGTGTCTCCAGTGGGACATAATATACTTCTCTTCTGTTGGTTTGTCTATTAAAATGTTTTTTTATGTCTCTCTAATGCTCTTTTCTTTCTGTTTTTCTCTGCAGAACAAGTTAAGAACAGGGGGCTAAGACGGAGAGAGAGACACAGAAAGCAATGAAGAGTTTATTGTGTGGGATTAATGATTATCGACCGACTGTCAAACAGACCAAACCGGAGTGGAGGAAGTGAGGTATGAGTCAGCACCAAGACACGCACCCTCAAAAACCCTGTGGAGAACCGGACCGAACCAGACCACAGGCACCGAACACAGCACCCTGATAGAGAAATAGACACTTACCCCTCTCTTACCTTCTGTCTATCTCTCCTGTGAGTAAGTATGGAGGCACTGACACTGTCTTCCATTTAGTAGAAACAGCAGCGACGGAGCTATTCCCGCTGGAAGGACTGTAAAATGAACCGGAACAATCACAAGAAAGCAAACCACCTCTGTTACACACCACTTGGATCAATCCCCTCCCACTTCAGCACTGATAGGAAATAATAATAAATGTCTATGTTGTTGTCCACAATTCATTGTTTTCCTGCTCCTATTGCACTTCCCTCCACACTTCTGCACATCTGTTTCTTCTTCATGTAATGTTAATAATGTAACCATCAGCGTGTTGAGCGTTCATCCAGACCAACACTTGTGACAATGTCTGATCAGAAGTAATAAAAGACGAAGCTATGCAGGAACTGTTGTTGAACTTTTTCTCCATAAATATTCTGCTGGCTCTGTCTCTCCCGCGTGCGAGTGTGTTTTATGCTAATTACAGCAAGCATTGTACGTCTTTGATGGATGCGCGGCCCTCGTGTTGTCACGACGACATTTTGTGAATGAGCCCAGGAGAGGGGGACTGCAGCGGAGGGGAAATATCTGTCCCAGATGTTCTGCTCGTAATCTATCTTTCTCTCTGTTTTGCTCTTTTCTTTTTCCATGTCGCGATTTAGTATGAATCCTTGGTGTGCTGCAGCTTTTCAGTGAAAACGCAGGGATCTCTACCTCCTCCTCATCCCCTCGCTGTCCCTCGTTCCTTCTACTTATATACTTCTTTCTCTGTTTTCTTTATTACTAGAGTGCATTTCTTCTCACTTTCCCAGGCTAATGCTGCCTTGGAGGAGACGGGTGCTCTACGATGTCTGCACTGTGTGTGTTGAGATTTAAATTATGTATGTACGGGTGGGGTAGCAATGCAGCCATCTACACTGTGTGTGTGTGTGTGTGTGTGTGTGTGTGTGTGTGTGTGTGTGTGTGTGTGTGTGTGTGTGTGTGTGTGTGTGTGTGTGTGTGTGTGTGTGTGTGTGTGTGTGGACGGACGGACGACACCATCTGGGTTTGGGATGGAGCGAGGTGATTACAGACCTTATCTTAATTCTACATCAGAAGAAGAAAGTGTGTGTCAGATGGACAGAGAGTGTGTGTGTGTGTGTGTGTGGGACTGACGGAGAGAGAGAGAACGATAGGCTGTGTGTGTGTGCGTGTAAGCATGTGATTTGTTGTGACTAATCCCCCGCTGTCTGTCAGTCAGCTGTCCTTTTGACTTTTGGAGTCTCTAAGGGGTGAGGGGTTGACTTCTATTATAAAGTGTGTGAGTGTGTGTGTGGGTGTGGCTTTCTAAAGGTTGGGGTAAAGCTTTGGGGGTCTCTGGCAGGTGTTTCTCCACCGAGCCCCTTTACTACTGTTGTTTTCTCTCTGTGACTGTGACACAAGCTCAACGACTCCTCTGTATCTGACGCCGTACCTCGGATCCCAGATCAGTTATTTAACGGTGTATTCTGTCTTTAATGAGATGATATGCTCTCTGATATAATTAAAGGATTATTAGAGAATCATGAGATCTAAACACAGGGCTCACCTTTTCCATTGAAATGCCTTCACCACAACCTTTTCAAAGCTTTTATACAAAAAGCTCTCTTCTAAGGTTGGAATTAGAATGTTTTGCCTCATTAGTTTGATGTTTTTCCTGAAGAAAAAAAAAGCATGTTAGGAAAGGGCATAATGGAATTAGAAATTAATGTACTGCTATATTAGATGCAGTTTACATAAATGCATCCTAAAGGCACTGTGAAAATCTTCCATTTATCAGGTGGCAGAAGTAATGAGATTTTGATATGAAGTTAAGGGGATGAATAAAGAAATCAACGTTCATAATAACAGACTGAGCTGAACAGACAATAAATCTTATGTTGTTCTCGTTACAATGTCCACAAGAGTTCCTTGGATGTCCTTTAGCAGTGAGCTGCTGCTAAATGCTGAAGTTATGATGCACAGCAGCAACAGGCGGGGTCCAGACTGTGGCTGTTCTGGAGCGCTGCAGAAGGCCGCTGTCTGCAGGGAGGTGGAGACGGTGGAGAATGAAGATGAAGGACACATGAATAACAGGTAGTTCATGCAGATGTAAATCAAATTCTGCTCTCATTTAGTTTCTCATTGAATAGAAATTAGGTCATAAAATAAAACGATGCAAAACACAAATTCTATTTTAGGATAACTTTGAAAACTGACATAACTCAAATGGTTGCCTGTTAAGCTACTTGAGTTATAGCTGAGTTTTCTTTCTGATAAAAATGAGAAAATTATAGTGAAAACATTTCAATTTCAGATAAGGCAATGTGTTCAATGTAGTGATATTTTGCTCATTAATCCAACACAATATGATATTGCATTACAAACTTCCTGTTTCAGTACTAAAGTGAAAAATAGCATGATGTATGAATAGATTTGTAAAATCAATTCATACATCATCTAATTATATTATTCAGTAACACATGCAGCAATATAAATTGGCATTGGCAATACAGTAAGTCGTTATGGTCATGCCAATAAAGATATTTGCCAATAAAGCAATTAGAATTTTAAAAAAAAGAAGGTAAGGTTTTCCTCCAATACTTGACGTTGAACAAGATGTTAAAGGTCTCCTATCATGCAAAATGCACTATTTGATGTATTTTGTACATAAATATGTGTCCCCGGCGTGTCAGGAACTCACAAAGTGTTAGAAAACAAAACTCTCTCT
Source organism: Notothenia coriiceps (assembly GCF_000735185.1). Lineage (NCBI taxonomy): Eukaryota > Metazoa > Chordata > Actinopteri > Perciformes > Nototheniidae > Notothenia > Notothenia coriiceps. Next base: position 101,813 of record NW_011367525.1, on the reverse strand, counting down.
CTTTTCCTCCGTACCCAAATCTCTAAAAACGGGTGAACAACGGAGCTGATCCAGATTTGCTGATATGACGTAATATCTGTAATGTGGGCTGGCTTTACGCCCACGGCCCTATCAGAAACAATGCACAACGTTTTTTGGACGTAACATGGGCCCTTTCTCATTTAATCAAATCCCCCTCCTCGACTCCTCGACCATCCGGTAGTGACCCGGAAATGAATTTCAGCGCGCCATGTTGAAGGACATCTCATTTCTCTAAATGCACTTCGAGGACCGAGGATCGAGCGTCGAGGAGGCTCTCTGGAAGAGCTATAACCGAGGATACACTGATGGGTCCTCCACGGCTCCTTCGTAGATGCATTTCCGGGAACAGAGATGTTTCAAAGAGTCGTGACGCACGGCCGGACTTATCTCAGCCAATGACAGCTCTGCATGCATCCCCTGGATATTATTTTATTAACTGCTTTCATCGCGACGCGATGCTTTACAGTGAGCGACTACTCTCTTTATTTGCTTTAGTTTAGTAGATATCTACAAACAAAGAGTTCGATATTTTTCTAAGACCATTTTAGTGCTTCAAATAATCAAAATACACAACGGCTTTTAGCTGGAGGTGCGTGTGTGTGGTACAGTGTGTGTGTGTGTGTGGTACAGTGTGTGGCATAGATGTCGCGGACAGACAGGTCTCAGTTGCAGTTGGTTTGGTGTCCTCTGCTTACTTTTAATACTTGTAAATAAAACTTTTGGCCCGTAATTTATTTTCCTCATTGTAGCGACCAGAGAGAGGGGGGGGGGATATATCCACTCTCTGATTGTGTTACGTTATTATGAGAGTGCTCTGATTCTGAAATTGTATATATTAAAAAATATATACATATATGTGTTTGTGTGTCCGCATCTGTAGCCTGTTATTGTCTCATTATACAGCACTGTGAATGAATTAAAAGTAAATATATAAGTCGTCATGAACACATCTGTCCATCAGACAGAGGGCTGCTGTGCCTCCTGTCATCATTAATGGACGTCTCTTTAAAATGACCGCTCAGAGGAGAGGAGTTCTCATTTCTCTAACCGCCTGCTGCTTCCCCTCCTCTCTACTCGGTTCCCCTCCTCGGCTCCTCCGCTCGCATCTCCTGTGGGCGGGACTGAGTCTCGAGGATAGGAGTCGAGGAGGGGAGTTAGATAAATGAGAAAGGGCCATGGTCTTTGTTTACATTAGCAAGCACCGCTAACACTCAGAGCTAACCTGTACTGGAGAGAGTATGTGTGAAGAAGCAGGAAATAAAAAAAAGGAACTCACCTTGTGGTAAACCGCAAGAGAAAAAGTATTTGAGCTCCATACTGTTTCAGAAATAATCCTTGACGCCTTCACGGCAGCATTTAGCTGAGAATCTCGGTAGAATTCTGAGCAGGCATTAGCTCCCCCTCCTCTTATTTTTTTTTAGAGCTAATGACTCAGGATCAGCACTTCTCTAACGGGGCTGAAATAGAGGGATATCAGGCATGGCTAGAATGGGTAATCTGTTTGGTATTTTGAGCAAAACAAATCATAGAAATGTTTTTTATATCTGAGACCCATAATATATGCCTAAAAATAGCATGATAGAAAACCTTTAAACATTTCTGTTTTAGTAATAAATAATAATACTAATAACTTAAATATATATAGCGCCTTCAATATATCTAAGGAGGTGTTGTGCATTTCTATTGTAATCTTTATTTCCCCTGCTATGTCTCTTGGAGGCGTCTACCTTAGTTTACTGGTTTAGTTGTCATGTCAAGAACATGAATCTCTCAAAGAGATGAAATGTTTTGTCCCAGATTATAGCAGTTTGCTCATTTTCATTCTATCTTCAAAATTACTAAATATACTACCTCATTTAAATAAAACAAGAAAAAGGAAACATGATTGGTTACTTAATAGGGAATATTTCATCATGTTGTCCAACATTTTGTGCCAAACTTCTCTGGTTATTTTGTAAGTGATGCACTAATATGACTCATTTACCCACTAAAGGCTATTATTCCATCTTTTTTTATTATTCTGGGAAAATTATTGTGATCATTCTTTTAGATTGGTTTTAATTTAAGCAATGCTGTCACAGATGGGAGACAAGTCTGTATTTTTATAAGCCAATGATCTGACAGTAAAACACAATTTTAAAAAAAATACAGAGAAGTTGCAGACATGCTGAGCATAGGAAGGAAATGTAAAATAATGTCCCACGCTGCCCCAAGAGAAAATAAACTGTTATGTCAAAGCATCTGTCAGTTTAGCTTTCACTCTTCCTTCAAGTATTCCATGCCATCTGTGTCTGTATAGAGCAAATTCCTTCATCCAACTTTATTATGAGATTAGGTTAAACTACAATTTAGTTTCAAATATTTTATGATATTTCTGTCCCTATATTGCCTCTGTTCTCTAAAGAAAACACATACCAGATGCATCCAACTCTGCAACACAAAATAAAAACATCCTCCACCATGATGACTTGTCACATTTGATTAAATGACCTTCTCTGGAGAAGAAAAATGGCTTTTGCCTTGAAAGTTTTCCCCACACTCCGTCTCCAGCTCTTATCCATATGTGCGCTTCTTTGTGCCTTTTAGTGTCTCTCCTCTTCCCCATTCTTGCTTCTGCATTAACTCTCCTGTTTTGTTCTTTTGTTCTGTCTCACTCTCCTACTTTTTTCCACTTCTTTCTTTCTCTAACTCTCTAACTCATCAAGGAATACTCAGTGAGGAATAGGAGGCAGCCTGCGGGGCGGATCTGTTGGCCGTGATTGGCTTTCCTTGCTTGCCAATGAGGTGTGAAGCGTCTGCCACGCTGCTGTAACTCTTCTCCGAGGGCCACCCTCGCCTCTCGTGCATCAACACACATACACACACACACTTTCACACAGTATGCTTCAAAAAAGATACAAGCCTTTGACAAATGCGCTCATCCACACACATTTAAAACACAACAGCAGACACTAAGGGAATGTGGTTATGCCCAGGCAAGGACACATCGTCTACTTTGGACTTCAGAGTTAACACACATAGAGAAATGCCGGTGGGGCCTGCAGATGAGAGTGGAGCGTCATATACTGGGCAGGCAGATGGCAGGCTGCTCTGTAGCCTCTGCTTAGGCTGATGGCTCTATTCATCAGACGGCTCCCCTCCCTGCAGCCCTGCACCGGGACACCATTTATAGAGCTCTCTTTCACTCCCCTCCACTGTTCTCTCCTGCGCTTATTTATTTGTACTGCACCTCTTCTCTTCTTCTCTCTGAGTCTGTCTGCTTGGCGCCATAAAAAGCTGTTTTGTCCAGCTAGAGGAGTGAGTTATTGGCTCAGTGGTAGAAAGTGCTACCTTCCTGCCTCTTTTTGGCAGGCTGAAGTTTTAGTTTTCTGCTTGGTGGCAGAGGAAGTCTCATTGGTCCGAGGCAAACTTTAGTGGTTTACAGCCAAAGCCAGTTCACTGCAGGGAAAGTTATACCTTGGAATAAAAAAAGGGAACTCTTAAAGCAATACTTGATTTTCTTTCCTACCCAGCGATATTTAAGATAAGAGATTACAGCAGCTGGTTAGCGTAGCTAGCTTAGCATAAAGACTGGGGAAAGTTATTCTGGCTCAGTTCAGAGGTAACAAAATGCACCTACAGTAAAACAGCTCTTTTAAAGATGGACTATGTAATGGCCACATCTGTAACTTGTGTCTCCCATGGTAACCTCACAGTGATGATAAGAGTTTAGGAAGTCATTGCTTCCAGCCAAGTGATAATCTGACACACAACTCAAAAAGATTTCACAAACAAGATGTAGGATAAGAAGAAGTTTAAGTTCTTCTCATTCTCAGCAGAGGTTATTTGACCATGCAACAGGTTTTTTAATTGGTCAAAATGTCAGAAAAATCTGTTAAATAAGTGATAGAATAAAAGCAAAGGAACAGGAAAGAAGAGAAGGAAAATTCCTTCAGGCAAGAGATGAGAAAAGCATTGATCTATATCAGAAAGTTTTTTTAAGGGATTCAACATGTGCTGGTGCAAGTGGTGCAGTAGATGGATGGCCGTGCACGCCTGTGTGTGTGAAGGTGGACTGAGGCCCTGAGTAAGAGCTTTTCACTCAGTTTCCATCCAGAAGTAATGAGGCCCTGAGCTGCTGCGCTGAGGAGACAGTACACCTCCAGGGGAGGAGGATGACCTTGTAGACCATACACACACACACACACACACACACACACACACACACACACACACACACACACACACACACACACACACACACACACACTGGAAAAGTGCTATTGTGTTGGAATGTTAATGGAGTTTAATTCCTATTACCAGAAGAAGAACAAAAACAGCACATGAACACAATCAATTTCATCAGACTTTTAGAGAGGTGTTGATAAGCATACACGCATTGTTTCTGATGGCTATTTGCTGTGCGTACAGTCCATTTAACATAATTAATGTTGATGAGGACAGAACTTCCTAAAGGCACAATAAAAGATCTACAGACTTTTCTGTAGTTTCAATGTGAAAAAAGTAACAAATGAAAGGTTTAAAGGATGTCTGTGCTCTTTAGCGTGACAATAACAAACCTTTCTCTTGCTCTTTTCCTGGCTGCGACTGCGACTGAAAAAGTGGCTTGCTGGAAGTCAGAACAAAGATAAGATAGAAGTTTGGTAATGAGAAATAACTTGTTTCTGTGTGACATTTCACACGTGTGCCGCACAGAGGAAGTTCTCCATTGTATTCTAACTATAAGTAACTAGAGCCAGTCATTTGGAGTTTCCTGATATGCTTTAAGAAAAATGTTGACTTACTTTTTACATTTCAGATTCACTTGACAATTCTTTAATACAGAACTACAATAGCAAATACCTCTCGTTTCTCAAGTGTTGCCTATTGTATCTGTCATCATTCTCATAATGATACATGCAGTATTGCACCAATATGCTAATGACCAAATTACCATGCACTTTTGTTTATGGTGTAATCCGGGGGCTTTAAGTCAATTAAATCCCAATTAATAAATGTACTTTGACATCTACAACAGGTTTCTATGTATCTCCAACCTATACACTCTGAATTCCCCCAACAACATGTCCGGACAGAGTAAGTTTGAAGGTTAGATATGAGGCATACAGAGGCATATGACTGTGTCACAAGCCATTGGTTACTAAACCTGTTATATGGCCCTACATAAGCCTATCCATCCGTGACCTGCGGAAGCCAGTTTAGACTAATCCCCACAGCTGTATAAAATGTTTTCTCATCCTTCAGAAGAGGATTTAAATTACTTTGCACTTACAACTTGTCCTGTGGCTTGCCTGCTGTGTGATGTGCAGCTGGTGCCCAGAGCATTTCTCTTCTTGATTTTGTCCACTCGTCTAATACACTTGGATGATCGGAGCCCACTTATATACAGTGTGCTCACATTGTATCCATCTGAGACCTACACACTAAAATGTACTTTATAGTAGCCTTTTTATTGTCATATAAACACATGCAGTTGCTAAACACGCGCACAGACACATGACCTGTTCACATACAAATACAGACAAAACACGAATACAGAAACACACAACGTGATTTATTATTTATAATATGACTATTGCTATTGCACATGCAGATTCACATTGTAAGCAAAATGCTCGAGGGCAAACAGGAGTTATTGCACATTAAAACACACACACACACACCCACTGTGTTTGAGACCTCATTGTCCCCCTAACAGTTGTGCAAGGTGCCTCGAGGCAATCACAACACAGACACACTCAAATATGATTATCTCCATTTGATGTCCTGCGATTGGGTGATATTGGTACGGGTGACATCATGGAGTCATCATAAGCATTGCATAACCCAGAGGAGGGTTATAACCCAGGACAACACTATACATCTGCATGACATGGAGTACTGTTATCTGGCACTGAACTTTGTCGCTAGTCGTGTGTGTTTCAGTGTGTACAAACATGTGTATACCTTTTTAAATGTCTTTTTTCACCTCCAATATAAGTCTACTTTATGTCCAGAAGAAACTGCAGATAGGGCCAGAACCTGCATGACTTTGAACTTTTGGAGGAAATTGAAAGCTCTATGTAAAGATGGTCCACACAGAGGAGTCCGGGGCTGAGCTTTGATCTGTGAACCTTCCCGCTGTGAGATGACAGGGCCCAACTACCGAGCCCTGTGATGTCCACACACCAACATCTGTTAAGGCTGATGGAAAATGCAGTGTCTCACGCACTGTGCAAAGCAATTTGGCAGAGAGTTTGAGGTGTGACATTTTTCCAAGATGCATCATTCATGAATAGGTCATAGGGTCCCCTCATCGCCCCACTCTAAATCTAACCCCTGTCTTTACAGGTTTTTATGTATTGAGATAACAACAACGGTTTATGTGACTTCTACTTTTAAGCTTTTGATGGGAATTTGTTTTTTTTATTGTAACACCTGATATCTACATTGCATATTTATTTCTATGTATTGAATTTTTCAGATTTTTTTAATATCGTCCAACAACTTAAGACTTTACCTTAGTAGTGTTCCTTGTTTTTATACTTATTTTCAAAGGAATGATTGCCAACATTCAGAATTTTCGTATATTTTATAGATGCTTAAATGTAGGTTCAGGATTGGTCCTTGGCCCTTGTCTGAAACGCCTACATTGGACTCTTTGGTTTACTTCCAGAACATATTGACATCACTATGTAACACTTGTGCTTCTGTTGGCTAGCACTCGAACATAGTGTACGTGATATCGTGATAGGCTAAGGAGCTGATATCTCTATGGGGTTGACCAATCACAACAGAGCTGACCAGCAAACCGATCAGACTGGGCTCTGGTTTCAGAAAGAGGGTGAAAAGAGGTGCTGCAGCACAGGCTGTATGAGAACAATAAAAGGCTTTTTGAACATTGAAGCATGGAGACATGTCACAGTAGAGACACTACATACTGATATACACCTGAAAATGAACATTTAAAATAGGGCCGCTATAAATAGTACAGCTGTTTCCTTGCTTTTCAGTCACAAGAATGACTGCCAACATGTTGTCATGTGTTTTACTGTATGCTCAAATGCAGCTTGTATGCTTAAATCGATATCCCCCATGATAAAATAGCAACAACTAACATCCAAGTTCCTGTTGATATTTGGGTGGAAACATGTGTACATTCCGCTGTTTAACCAAGAAGAGTCTGTTGTCAAGGAGACATTCAGATCCATTTCATAATTTGGGTGTTCTCCAAGATTCAACATTTAGTCTGCTATTATTTCAAAACAAAACATAACCCCCCCCCCCCCCTCTCTCAGCTGTCCCATCAGGCTCTGCTGAGCGTCTCTTCAGTGGAGTGAGGGTTCCTGAGTGTTGACTAATCAAAGGCCTTTTCACAGGGCGAAGACTGATGTCTTAATTAGGACTGCCAATGTTAATCATACTTAAATATTTATAAGGAGGAATTCTTTTGTTTAGCCTTGACCTTTCCCCGCAGCTCATTAACATGGTTATTATTGCTGCTGCTGCTGCTCTTAGACATGGCCGCGACACGGGACCCAGGGCCATTATTGATTTTGATGGAGCAGACATGGTGCTGCGTTAATGCTTTGTGTGTGTGGATGACATTGGCTTATCAGTATTTGGAGGAGTTTAACCCTGGAGGTGTGTGTGTGTGTGTGTGTGTGTGTGTGTGTGTGTGTGTGTGTGTGTGTGTGTGTGTGTGTGTGTGTGTGTGTGTGTGTGTGTGTGTGTGTGTGTGTGTGTGTGTGTGTGTGTGTGTGTGTGTGTGTGTGTGTGTGTGTGTGTGTGTGTGTGTGTGTGTGTGTGTGTGTGTGTGTGTGTGTGTGTGTGTGTGCACAGCCTGAGGGGATGCTGGGTAATATCTTATCAATGCAGTGAGTTCATTGTGTTTAAGTGGCAGTGAAGGTAATAGAAGCAGCTTCATAAACACTGATGGGTGTTCTTTGTGTCAGCTCAGCATTTTGACTGAACATCATGATCAAAATTGTTATTTGTAACACACACACACACACACACACACACACACACACACACACACACACACACACACAGGTAACCACCATTTCGCGACTCCAATTGTTTCTTACCAATACTCACACAGAGCCTCAGGCACAGGTTTTATTGCTACAGTCTGGATACACAGCACTTGTAGCAGTTGTGAGGTATTGTGGTGGCCACAGGGGAGCCAGCTTCTCCTTCACCCAGAGGTGCAGCAGGTATCTGTAGCATCAGCACTGTTTAAGATACCAGAACTTTACTGTATACTAATGACATGTGCTATAGTCTAATAAACATCTTCTGCTCTGAGGGAAAATTATTGTGGTGTGGCATTTTAATGAAAGCCATTAATCAATTAATGTTATTCTGTCATTTCAATATGTTCAGAGAATGCATTCTTGCTTGCACCTATTTCTTTTTAAACTGCCCAAGGTAACACCATTTTCTTCAAATCTTAAGAGGAATAGTCACTTGTGTACTATGACTTAAAGGCAATCTTCCACAATAGTATGTTTGCAATAATTGGATGCGAAACACAGTAAACTTCAGATTGAATTGAAAAATAGATCCAATGGAGGTGGCATCTTGGATTACCAGAAATATTTAAATATAATAAAATGTCTACAGTACTATGCACCTCCAAGCTAAAATCACAAACAATAAATCATGATATCCTTAGATTATTACCTTGTTGGAAAGGGCAGCTTGACGGCAAGGTAAAGAAGTTATACTATTTTAAATGTGGCATTAACTTAATAATTTACGTTGAAGCACTATTTTCTCTCCTGTTAGCGAGATGCTGCATCTGTTTCTCTTTTGTTCCCTTTGATCCACTGATGTTTTTTTGGTTAAAGAATGATATATTAACATATCTTTCCTGTGTGCACATTTTCCGTCTCTCCATCTAGGTGTATGATTGCATTTGAGACAAAGAGATGAAAATTAGGATGTGTGTAGGTGTGTGTGAGTGTAAAAAAGTAGAGAAAAACATCACAACGAAACCCGTTTCATTAGTGCAGGGGCGGTTCTAGGGGGGGGCAGTCCCCCCTGACACTGCCTTTGGACCCCCCTGAAAATGAAAACAATTTTTTTTTTATGATTAAACGACTTCTTGTCTGACGGAATAGGTGGAACTAACGATATTTGTAATTCTAGTGGGACCCATTAGAGAGAGCACACCTTTATCTATTTCATATAGTTGTAAAAAATAAAGTAAGAAATCATTCCAATGTGTACTATAGGACAGTAACAAAAATCAAAAACAGTTTAAAAGGGGAGTGATTAGTAAAATATGCATAAATAAAAAGAAAGAATGCTAACTAGGTAACATAAGATAAGAATAAACAAGTTTAAATGATTTGTTATTGGTTGTAATCATATTCTAAANTGTGCCTGTGTGCCTAACCCAATCTTGACCTTCATTGTCCTCACTTTCAGACGGAATAGCCCTAACAGCCTGATCGTGTCCCTTCTGCCCATAACATGTTTTGGTGTCCATTTCCTGTAAATATCAGTAGATGGTAAAGTAAAAACATTGATTAGGTTTATCATTTTACAGTCGAAAAAAGTGGTTTGTTGCCTGAGGGCAACAGTATGCCATAGGGTTAAATCAAATGGGAGCAAAGAACAGCATTCTGGGGGAAAACAAACTTGTAGTCTTTCTGTAATTTATCCACATTTTATTTTTACTAGATAATTAGTGCTTAAAGATTTGATACAGACTTACACGATTGTTCACGATCAGTTAAAAAAAATTGGGATTATTTTAGATGAACCCTAATGTCTGCACAGTAAATGGGAAGCTGCAGAGTAGCAGTTTAGCTTAGCACAAAGACTTTAAGCAAGGGGAAACAGCTAGCCTGGCTCAAAGGTAACAAATAAAAAACATGCCTTCAAACACCTCGAAAGGCTCACATCACAGGTTTTATTTAATGTATTTAACCCATATACAACGGAAGTATAAAATGTCATGCTGTAGTTTTGGGGGGCCAGTATTTGCATACTACCACCTTAAGAACATATCTAGGATTGAAAGACTAATGTCACAGCAGGATTTAGAAAAGCTTGTCCATGCTTTTATCTTCAGCAAACAAGACTACTGTAATAGTGTCTTCACAGGCCTCACCAGATAATCCATTAGAAAGCTGCAGCTAATTCAGAACGCTGCTGCTCGTGTCCTCACTAACACTAAGAAAGTGGATCACATCAATCCAGTACTGAAGTCTTTACAATGGCTTCCAGTCTACCAAATAATTGATTTTAAAGTGCTGGTTTTTAAAGCACTAAATGGTATAGGACCAAATTATATTAACGATCTCCTGCAGAAGTATGAACCATCCAGGAGTCTCAGGTCTTCTGGGACGGGTCTGCTCTCTGTTACAAGAGTCAGAACTAAATATGGAGAAGCAGCGTTTAGTTTGTATGCCCCGACCATCTAGAACAAACTCCCTGAATCCTGCAGGTCAGATACAACTGTTAATACTTTTAAAACTTGACTAAAACGTATCTTTTTGACGCTGCATTTGAATGAATTGGTCATATTCACACTGCAGTAGAGCTATGGCTTGTATTCATGTATTTTATACCTGTTGTGTTTATTTTATTATATTTGCTTTTTAAATGCCTGTTTTTTAAATGCCATTTTATAATATGCTTCTACTGTATTTATTCTTAAATGTCTTTAATTGTATTTTGTAAAGCACTTTGGGTTGCCGTGTGCTGAAAGGTGCTATATAAATAAACTTGCCTTGCCTTGCAGCCTTGCTTTGCCAGGTGCAGTAACTTCTTGTAGTCTCCTGTGGTTGCCTGGTAACCTCATGGTGCCAGTAAGGCCCCGTCCACACGGAGAAGAATCAAAACGAACCGATGTCGATATCAAAAAAGTCTTCCGTCCACACGGAATCGGCTGAAGAAACGTGTCCGTCCCGTCCGTCCACACCATGGATGTATAATAAGAACGGTCCACACGAGACCACTCGACCCGCTTTAGTACATATGCCGGGCCTGTGGCGCTGTACTTCCAACACAAAATACACCTTCACACATACAAATACACCGTCCATACGATAAAGAACTATATTGTTTTATCTCCGTGTGGATGGGGCCTAAGACTTCTAGTGGCTGCAGCCAAGAAGTAGCCCCTTCTGAAACCAAACCTGCATGTGCATGAGAGAAGTGAACCACATCCTGTGTAATCATCATGTGATCACTTTTTTTGCTCTTGGAAGAAAATGTTGGCTGAAATGTTTTTTTTGCAATGAGTTTTTAGTATTTTATTGTGCAGTAGCTGTTTTATTTTCACCTGTATGCGTGTGACCATGCGTGAAAACGTAATTTGTGTCGGTCTGCATGGTCCTGTGCGTGTCCTCGCAGCAGATTCAATATCTTAGCTAGTGACATGGAAAGGTTTGAAAGGAAAGAGAGAGCAAAAAGGAACAGAGAGAGGCGGTCAGAGAGATGAGAGAGATTAGGGATTGATTATCGATTGCTGTGGAGTTGTCAAGAGGCTGAGGAAAGATGGAGGTGCATAGATTATTTTCCTTTTGTTTGTGTTTTCCCCCCCCCACTTGCGTTCATTGACTGAGCAGGAGATTGGTAGAGAAAGAGAGTCGCAGAAAAGATTCACGTCATTTCTCCTTCATTTACCCTCTCTCTAGCTTTGTTAAGATCTCATTTTCTCTTCTGTGTTTAGAAATATTGAATTTCGAACAAAGGTTAGACAATAGAAAATAATACAAGGCAGGAAGGAGGATGAAACCAGAGAAAAATGAATGTATAAAAGAAAAGAAAACAACACACACACACACACACACACACACACACACACACACACACCATCCCTCTGTCATGGAAAACTTCACACATCAAACCGCTGCCCAAAATTCCATGCCCAAAAGAACATAAGGACTACAGACCAATAGCCCTCACCTCAGTGATTATGAAATCACTAGAAAGAATTCTGCTCCGATTTCTTATCAGTACAACACAAGACAAACTGGATCCATACCAATTATGTCCACCGGATACCGAGTGAGTTTGACACAACTATAAGTAACATAAATATATGGACAGCGCACAACCGACTAAAAAACCAAACGGTAAGGCGGGTCTAATATGAAACGGATAAATTGTTGAGCCTTGGAAATACGGACGAGAAAAAAATTTACGGCATTAAAGGCTTATTATACGTCAGATGCATAATAAGAATTGTACGAGAAATTAACATAAAATCATTTCGTGAAACCCAGAACGGGCACACGCTTTCCCACGGATAGTATTTATTTGAACGGACGGAACGTCGCAACGAAACGGCGCACGGTCATTAGAGACATCAAGCACCGGACGGAACCGTCACGTGGAGTTACACGGTTCAGTTCCGGGGCGAGGTTTGCTCATTCGTTAGTCTTTGCTGGCTGACCAGCCTTAGTCTTTTCCAGAAGGCAGGTGTGCATTAGCGCTGACTTCTTTTGTCACAGGAGGGCAGGCAGGTGTGGTGACTCCGTCACGATATTTATCTTGCCAGGTGATGCTCGGTGAGCTTAGGGCGAAAATATGTATACGGCCCGGACACCGCGACATATCGAGGTTGTCGTATAATGTGGAAGTGTGTATGTTTATGTGCAGGACGTAGAATTGCTATTTCTTGATATAACAAATATAGGAGGCACACCTACCGCGGATTCAGAAGATCCACCGACGTCGGTCTTCACGGGAAGACTTTGGTTTTGGCGTACACGTACTCTCTTCACTTGGTGTAGGACACATTAGTAGTACACTGTGAAAAAAACGAGAACCCTTCTCTCTACAACCAGACTTACAAAAAAAAACGTACCCCCCCCCCACAAAAATCAATAAAACTAACACGTCAGCGACAAACATAAAAGTGAGCACATTCACCACTGGTACGCACTTTGCAATACTTAAATTATGTGTGACAGAACACAGCCAACGTTACCGAGGATCACGCACGATGCGTCGTCTTAAGTTATAGACATCGACACTGTCTTTCAAACTTCCATTTTCGCTCTCGGTCTTTCCTTGTCTCTCTCTCGGTCCAGTCTCTCAAGTACTCTCTCTCAATCCTAACCTATAGCTACGACACTTCAAACAGATTCTCCGACTCGCTTTCAAGCCTCCAACGTCAGATCTAATAACAGGAAACAAACGCACAAAAGGCACTTGCGACGTTATTAAGGGTGAACGCAAGTAACTGACTCGTCCTCTACACACATCTTCTTGTCTCTCTCAGCGTCTTTCTAGTGCAGTAAGTTAGAGTAAGTCAAATGGGAGAGAGTCGAACAATTCTAAGAGTAAAAGGAGACGAGATTCTCACCAGTATAACTTAACTGTTTCCAATCTGTTATCTTTCTTATGTTCGCGTCTTCCTCTACTTTGGTATCTTCTTTACTTACATATTTCTTTTCTTTGTTGTGTGTGTGTGCTGTGTGTGTGTGTGTGTGTGTGTGTGTGTGTGTGTGTTCACGACGATGCTATTAAGTCTAGGGGTGAGAGATGGAGACCACGAGGTGTGAAAGAATCAGCTGGACATCTCTAAGAGACAACCGAGATACCTCGCGGAAGCTATGAGGGGGACGAGAGCACTCTAGTGGAGAATGAAGGAGGCTATAGAGAGAACAGTACTTGTAGGAAGTTTGTAGTTTGCGACGGGGTGTCCTAGACTCGGGGTTATCTTAGTATCGTCCTCCATTGGAATATGTGTCCTGGTTATCGGTGCGAGTGGAGGTCACTAAGATACTTTATAGAGCGATAGACGTACGACCTACAGGAAAGTCATGTTAGTGCTTCGTTGACGCTTAGGTTTATGGTGTAAACCGGTGGATTAGACATGATATCACGCCGTGCGTTCTACGACACCGGTGAGACCAAGTGTAGTCAGTGTTTGTAGAGTCCGATGTGCGTCGCCTCTGTAGAGAATACGTTCTCGGGAGAAGGACTGAAGAGTAGTCGTAAGTCTGCTCGTAAGAAGTTCCTTGATGTCGGTCTGTAGCTAACGCGAGCGAGGTTTCCGCGCCTCGTTTCGTATCCACTCATGTATGGTTTGGAATGAATCGAGCCATACTCTTATGAACGATGTGAGTAGGTAAAACCGGAATTAAACTTTCACATTGTGTTCTACGACGGTGTAAATACATAACACAACTCTCGACTACTCTTCAGATCTTCTCCCGAGAACGGCTAACCACAAACGGCAAAGTATATGCGAGTTTCCAGTGGGATTGGTTTTAGGTGTAAGTACTACATATGTATTTAGTCCAAACAGCGGGAGGCAAAATTTCTGTGAATATAAGTCTTTTTTTAACGAGATTCCCCTCGGTGAAGAGGTATCAATGATGGAATTTACAATCACTACTACACGTTGGTCCAGCCGGTGTCGTAGAAGGCGACGGCGTGGGAAACA